>NC_060187.1:1989801-2179801 GCF_021184085.1 Oncorhynchus gorbuscha | reverse complement strand
AATAGAGGAAAAACACAGGTTGAAAAGCAAATGGCTCCTGCTGAAAAGAGAAGACTCTAATCTGTCTGTAGGCTACCAAGTGATCAACTTCCAAATGGACCTATTGAGAGAACAGCAACGTTTCACCATGTAAAACAAAAAGCAACATTTGGCACGAGCGCATCGCCATTACCGGTGAGTGAGCTGCACATCATTGGGTGAGTCGGTGAAACTGGGAAAGCATTTTTAGGACTATAATTTCCTCCTCAAAATGGTCCAATATGTTTGTCCTCCACACACCTAGACCTGGTTCAATATGTCTGTCCTCCACACACCTAGACCTGGTCCAATATGTCTGTCCTCCACACACCTAGACCTGGTCCAATATGTTTGTCCTCCACACACCTAGACCTGGTCCAATATGTCTGTCCTCCACACACCTAGACCTGGTCCAATACACCTAGACCTGGTCCAATATGTCTGTCCTCCACACACCTAGACCTGGTTCAATATGTCTGTCCTCCACACACCTAGACCTGGTCCAATATGTCTGTCCTCCACACACCTAGACCTAGAGGCTATTGATGTATTCAAAACCAGGTCGTTTTTATTGATCTCAGTTTGTCAAAGTAGCCTGTCATTTCAAATCATTTGTGAGCTATTCAAAAAGATTCTGCTAAAGTATAAAATTATGTTTATAAAAGGCAACATTTTTTTCTCCAGACCCTAAACTACAAAAGGATATTCCCACTGTGTGCAACTTCTATAAGCGCCTCTACTCTACTGCTCTGTGCCACTACGGAAAAAAACGATGATAATGCTTTATGATAAAGGTTTTATGTTCCTCAGAGGTCCATTAGGAGCTCTGAGAACCTCCCAGAACCTTCCAGAACCTCGCAACATACAAATGAAGCACTGTAGGTCGAAATGTTATTGCTCTGATTGGTCGTTCCACTTGCTGTCCCCACAGGTGTGGCCATAAGCTATATATTTTGCATCTAATTATGCCACAAAGGGTTGTTTTTTTCTTCTTCTCTCCCAATAGATCTACTTTTGCGTTTTGGTTTTAAAATCTTTGTATTTGTTTTCAGTTTTGTGGGAGGAAATTGCAACTAAGTCTGTATACTTCTGGCAGTGTAGGAGAAAATGCAGTTCTGTCTCGACCATCGACCTCTCTCCGAGGGCAGAGTGGGCAAAACCTGTCCTTTCTGTGTCTGTACCTAGTCAGTGTTTTCCTCAGTTTTCTATCAGTCATAGTGGTCAGATAGTCTGTCATCATGTACTCTCTGTTTATAGCCAAATAACATTGAAGATCACTTCGATTCTTGGTCTTTCCAATCATCAATATGTTTATGTTGGGCCAGATTTCCTGTCCTGAGGCTTTGTTGGGTTGGTAGTGGTATATGAACTTCAGGACTAGCTGGCTACGCGTCAGGACTAGCTGGCTACGCGTCAGGACTAGCTGGTTACGCGTCAGGACTAGCTGGCTACGCGTCAGGACTAGCTGGCAGGACTAGCTGGCGCGTCAGGACTAGCTGGACTACGCGTCAGGACTAGCTGGTTACGCGTCAGGACTAGCTGGTTACGCGTCAGGACTAGCTGGCTACGCGTCAGGACGCGTCAGGACTAGCTGGCTACGCGTCAGGACTAGCTGGCTACGCGTCAGGACTAGCTGGTTACGCGTCAGGACTAGCTGGCTACGCGTCAGGACTAGCTGGCTACGCGTCAGGACTAGCTGGCTAGCTGGCGTCAGGAGCTAGCTGGACTAGCTGGCGTCAGGACTAGCTGGCTACGCGTCAGGACTAGCTGACTAGCTTACGCGTCAGGACTAGCTGGTTACGCGTCAGGACTAGCTGGTTACGCGTCAGGACTAGCTGGCTACGCGTCAGTCAGGACTAGCTACGCGTCAGGACTAGCTACGCGTCAGGACTAGCTGGCTCAGGACTAGCTGGACTACACGTCAGGACTAGCTGGTCAGCGTCAGGAGCTGGTTACGCGTAGCTGGCTGGCTCAGGACTAGCTGGTACGCGTCAGGACTAGCACGGACTAGCTGGTTACGCGTCAGGACTAGCTGGACTAGCTGGCTGGCTAGCGCGTCAGGACTAGCTGGTTACGCGTCAGGACTAGCTGGTTACGCGTCAGGACTAGCTGGTTACGCGTCAGGACTAGCTGGCTACGCGTCAGGACTAGCTGGCTACGCGTCAGGACTAGCTGGCTACGCGTCAGGACTAGCTGGTTACGCGTCAGGACTAGCTGGCTACGCGTCAGGACTAGCTGGTTACGCGTCAGGACTAGCTGGCCAGGACTAGCTGTCAGGACTCAGGACTAGCTGGTTACGCGTCAGGACTAGCTGGCTACGCGTCAGGACTAGCTCAGGGCTTCAGGACTAGCTGGCGTCAGGACTAGCTGGCTTACGCGTCAGCTGGACTCAGGAGCTGGTTACGCGTCAGGACTAGCTGGTTACGCGTCAGGACTAGCTGGCTACGCGTCAGGACTAGCTGGTTACGCGTCAGGACTAGCTGGTTACGCGTCAGGACTAGCTGGTTACGCTGGCTACGGTCACCTCTTGGCAGTTGAGGGCTTTGTAATGGCAGGAGTGGGTGTCACTTGTTTTTCAATTCTTATAACAGTTAGTGTCTCTTTTCTGGAAATGAATCAGAAGAGGGATTTGGCCTGATTCTGTCCTGCATGGATTGTTTGTATTTTCTCTTCACTCTCATGGGGCTTTTACTGAATTCCGGGTTGCAGTTTGGTGTTTGTCCCATTTGGCAAATTCTTGCTTTGTATACGGACCCCACACTTCACTGCCATATAGTGGACCCCACACTTCACTGCCATATAGTGGACCCCACACTGCCATATAGTGAACCCATATAGTGGACCCCACACTGCCATATAGTGGACCCCACACTTCACTGCCATATAGTGGACCCCATACTTCACTGCCATATAGTGGACCCCAGGATACTTCACTGCCAGGATACTGGTTAGTGGACCCCACACTTCACTGCCATATAGTGGACCCGATACTTCACTGCCATATAGTGGACCCCACACTTCACTGCCATATAGTGGACCCCATACTTCACTGCCATATAGTGGACCCCACACTTCACTGCCATATAGTGGACCCCACACTTCACTGCCATATAGTGGACCCCATACTTCACTGCCATATAGTGGACCCCACACTTCACTGCCATATCGTGGACCCATATAGTGGACCCCACACTTCACTGCCATATAGTGGACCCATATCATGGACCCATATAGTGGACCCATATAGTGGACCCCACCCTTCACTGCCATATAGTGGACCCCACACTTCACTGCCATATAGTGAACCCATATAGTGGACCCCACCCTTCACTGCCATATAGTGGACCCCACCCTTCACTGCCATATAGTGGACCCATGTAGTGGACCCCACCCTTCACTGCCATATAGTGGACCCCACCCTTCACTGCCATATAGTGGACCCCACACTTCACTGCCATATAGTGGACCCCACACTTCACTGCCATATAGTGGACCCCACCCTTCACTGCCATATAGTGGACCCCACACTGCCATATAGTGGACCCCATACTTCACTGCCATATAGTGGACCCCACACTGCCATATAGTGGACCCCACCCTTCACTGCCATATAGTGGACCCCACACTGCCATATAGTGGACCCCACCCTTCACTGCCATATAGTGGACCCCACACTGCCATATAGTGGACCCCATACTTCACTGCCATATAGTGGACCCCACCCTTCACTGCCGTATAGTGGACCCCACACTTCACTGCCATATAGTGGACCCATATCGTGGACCCATATCGTGGACCCATATAGTGGACCCATATAGTGGACCCCACATTTCACTGCCATATAGTGGACCCCATACTTCACTGCCATATAGTGGACCCCACACTTCACTGCCACATAGTGAACCCCACACTTCACTGCCATATAGTGGACCCATATCGTGGACCCATATCGTGGACCCATATCGTGGACCCATATAGTGGACCCCACACTTCACTGCCACATAGTGAACCCCACACTTCACTGCCATATAGTGGACCCATATAGTGGACCCATATCGTGGACCCATATCGTGGACCCATATAGTGGACCCCACACTTCACTGCCATATAGTGGACCCCATACTTCACTGCCATATAGTGGACCCCACACTTCACTGCCACATAGTGAACCCCACACTTCACTGCCATATAGTGGACCCCACACTTCACTGCCATATAGTGGACCCCACACTTCACTGCCACATAGTGAACCCCACACTTCACTGCCACATAAGTGGACCCCACACTTCACTGCCATATAGTGGACATCACAATAACCCATAACTGCCATATAGTGGACCCCATCACTGCCATATAACCCATAACGACATCACAATAACCCATAACTGCCACACAATAACCCATAATGACATCATAATAACCCATAATGACATCATAATACCCGATAATGACAAAAACATTTTTTTTAAAGTATTAGAAACTTCTTATGGCTGCAGGGGCAGTATTGAGTAGCTTGGAAGAAAAGAGGTGCCCAGAGTAAACTGCCTGCTCCTCAGTCCCAGTTGCTAATATATGCATATTATTATTAGTATTGGATAGAAAACACTATGAGGTTTATAAAACTGTTTGAATGATGTCTGTGAGTATAACAGAACTCATATGGCAGGCAAAAACCTGAGAAAAAAATCCAACCAGGAAGTGGGAAATCTGAGGTTTGTAGTTTTTCAATGCTTGCCCTACCGAATACACATTGAGATATGGATGAGTATAATAATAATATGCATATATTAGCATCTGGGACAGAGTAGGAGGCAGTTCACTCTGGGCACGCTATTCATTCAAAAGTGAAAATGCTGCCCCCTATCCCAAAAAGGTTAACCGGCTGTTGTCATATCGATCCCGTTAAAGGGATTGCAGTGTTAAGAAGTTTTAAAACAAATACCTTATTTTCACAAGTATTCAGACCCTTTGTTGTGAGACTGGAAATTGAACTCAGGTGCATCCTGATTCCATTGATCATCCTTGAGGTGTTTCTACAACTTGGAGTCCACCTGTAGTAAATTCAATTGATTGGATATGATTTGGTAAGGCACACCTGTCTACTTAAGGTCCCACAGTTGACAGTGCGTGTCAGAGCAAAAACCAAGCCATGAGTTTGAAGGAATTGTCCTTAGAGCTCAGACAGGATTGTGCCGAGGCACAGATCTGGGGAAGGGTACCAAAACATTTCTACAGCATTGAAGGTCTCCAGGAATACAATGGCCTTCAAAATGTTTAAATGGAAGAATTTTGGAACCACCAAGACTCTTCCTAGAGCTGAACGCTCAGCTAAACTGAGCAATTGGGAGACAAGGGCCTTGGTCAGGGAGGTGACCAAGAACCTGCTGGTCACTCTGACAGAGCTCCAGAGTTCCTGTGGAGATGGGGGAACCTTCCAGAAAGCAAAAATCTCTGCAGCACTCTAACAATCAGGCCTTTATGGTAGAGTGGCCAGACAGAAGCCACTCCTCAGTAAAAGGCACATGACAGCCTGCTTGGAGTTTGCCAAAAGTCACCTAAAGGACTCTCAGACTATGAGAAGCAAGATTCTCTGGCCTGATGAAACCAAGATTGAACTCTTTGGCCTGAATGCCAAGCATTGCGTCTGGAGGAAACGTGGCACCGTCCCTACGGTTAAGCATGGTGATGATGGTGGCACCATCATGCTGTGGGGATGTTTTTCAGTGGCAGGGACTAGGAGACTAGTCAGGAACGAGGGAAAGATGAATGGAGCGCAGAGATCATTGATGAAAACCTGCTCCGGACCTCAGACGGGTGACGGTTTACCTTCCAACAGGACATTGACACTAAACACACAGCCCAGACAACACAGGAGTGACTTCGGGACATGTCTCAATGTCCTTGAGTGGTCCAGCCAGAGCCCGGACATGAACCTGATCGAACATCTCTGGAGTGACCTGAAAATAGTTGTGCAGCAACGCTCCCCATCCAACCTGACAGCGCTTGAGAGGATCTGGGAGAAATGGGAGAAACTCCTCATACAGGTTTGCCAAGCTTGTAGTGTCATATCCAAGAAGACTCAAGGCTGTATTTGCTGCCAAAGGTGTTTCAACAAAGTACTGAGTAAAGGGTCTGAATACTTATGTAAATGTGACATTTCATTTTTTATTATATATATATATTTGTTCAAAATTCTCAATCTCTTTTTGCTTTGTCATTATGGGGTGTAGATGAGGATTATTATTGTATTTAATCCATGTTAGAATAAGGCTGTAATGTGGAAAAAGTCAAGGGGTCTGAATACTTTCCGAATGCTCTGTAACTGATGGCTCCTGCTTTAATTGGAGGTCTAAATATATACAGTACCAGTCAATAGTTTGGACACAGCTACTTATTCAAGGGTTTTTCTTTATTTTTATTGTAGAATAAAACTAGGTAATAACACAGATACGGTATCATGTAACTTTATATATTTTTTAAACAAATCAAAATATATTTTAGATTCTTCAAAGGAGCCACCCTTTTCCTTGATGACAGCTTTGCAGACTCTTGGCATTCTCTCAAACAGCTTCATGATGTAGACACCTGGAACCCATTTCAATGAACAGGTGTGCTTTGTTAAAAGTTCATTGGTGAAATTTCTTTCCTTCTTTTAAGGAAGCTGCGAATTTTCGCAGCTTTTTGTTAAAAATCGCGCAACATTTCAGCGCCCTGCTACTCATGCCAGGAATATAGTATATGCATATGATTAGTATGTGTGGATATAAAACACTCAGACGTTTCTAAAACTGGTTAAATCACGGCTGTGACTATAACAGAACATGCGTTTCATCGAAAAGTGCAGGAAAATCTGATCACTGAAAATGGAAAAAAATATCCATGCGCCACTTCAAACAATTGTTAAAGGTGACCCAGATTAAATGAGGTCGAGGTTGCAATACCTACAGCTTCCACACGATGTCAACAGTCTTGTCATTTGCCTACGATTTGTTTCTTGGTCAAACGAACAAGAGACAGCCCTTTTCTTCAGGTATCCGACCGGATATTTTGGTTGAGATTTACCCGGACATTATTTCCAGACGGACACCTATAGAATATACATCGCCTCGTGATCAATTTTATCGCGTATTAACGTGTACTAATACCTAAAGTTGCATTACAAAAGTATTTCGAAGTGTTTTGTGAAAGTTTATCGTCGACTTTTTTAATTTTAAAAAATGACGTTACGTTATGAAACGCTATTTTTTTTGTTGTTCACACAGTCTTCATAGATCGATATCTAGGCTATATATGGACCGATTTAATCGAAAAAAAGACCCAAAATGATGTTTATGGGACATCTAGGAGTGCCAACAAAGAAGCTCGTCAAAGGTAATGAATGTTTTATATTTCATTTCTGCGTTTTGGTTAGGACCGGCTACCGCAAAATCTGTCGTTTTAGATGAAGTTCCAGTACTTTTGGGTGCATTCTATCAGATAATAGCTTCTCATGCTTTCGCCGAAAAGCATTTTACAAATCTGACTCAGTAGCTAGATTCACAACAAGTGTAGCTTTAATTCAGTACATTGTATGTGCATGTTAATGAAAGTTTGAGTTTTATCAAAAACTATACGTGGCGCACTTGAAATTTCCGCTGATTGATGTTCCCACAGCGGGAGCACATCCCTAACAAGTTTTAATGTGTTTGAGCCAATCAGTTGTGTTGTGACAAGGTAGTGGTGGTATACAGAAGATAACCCTGATAGCCCTATTTGGTAAAATACCAAGTCCATATTATACGTAGCAAGAACATCTCAAATAAGCAAAGATAAATTACAGAAACATGAGTTTCTTCAAGTGCAGTCGCAACAACCATCAAGCTCTATGATGAAACTGGCTCTCAGGAGGACCGCCACAGGAAAGGAAGACCCAGACTTACCTCTGCTGCAGTTGATAAGTTCATTAGTTTACTCCACCTCAGATTGCAGCCCAAATAAACACTTCACAGAGTTCAAGTAACAGACACATCTCAACATCAACTGTTCAGAGGAGACTGCATGAACCAGGTCTTCATGGTCAAATTGCTACAAAGAAACCACTACTAAAGGACACCAATAATAAGAAGAGACTTGCTTAGACCAAGAAACACGAGCAATGGACATCAGACCAGTGGAAATGTGTCCTTTTGTCTGATGAGTCCAAGACATCCGATGTGTCTTTGTGAGACTCAGAGTAGGTGAACAGATTATCTCTGCATGTGTGGTTCCCACCGTGAAGCATGGAGGAGGAGGTGTGGGCGTGCTTTGCTGGTGTCACTGTCTGTGATTTATTTAGAATTCAAGGCACACTTAACCAGCATGGCTAACACAGCATTCTGCAGTGACACACCATCCCATCTGGTTTGCGCTTAGTCCCACTATCATTTGTTTTTCAACAGGACACTTCCAGGCTTTGTAAAGGGCTATTTGACCAATAAAAAGAGTGATGGAGTGCTGCACTAGATGACCTGGCCTCCATAATCACCTGACTTCAACCAAATTGAAGCTACTTTGAGGAAAATGTAGAACACATACACTACCATTGAAAAGTTAGGGGTCACTTAGAAATGTCCTTGTTCTTGAAAGAAAAACACTTTTTTTTGTCCATTTAAAATGACATCAAATTCATCAGAAATACAGTATAGACAATGTTAATGTTGTAAATGACTATTGTAGTTAGTTGGAAACGGCTGATTTTTAATGGAATATCTACATAGACGTACAGAGGCCCATTATCAGCTTATCCAAGTTTAGGATTTTAAAAGGCTAATTGATAATCAGAAAACCCTTTTGCAATTATGTTAGCACAGCTGAAACGTTTCTGATTAGAGAAGCAATAAAACTGGCCTTCTTTAGACTAGTTGAGCATCTGGAGCATCAGCATTTGTGGGTTTGATTTAAAGGTTCAAAATGGCCAGAAACAAAGACTTTCTTCTGAAACTCGTCAGTCTATTCTTTTTCTGAGAAATTAAGGCTATTCCACGTGAGAAATTGCCAATAACCTGAAGATCTCATACAACATAGTGTACTACTCCATTCACAGAACACCGCAAACGGGCTTTAACCAGAATAGAAAGAGGAGTGGGAGGCCACGGTGCACAACTGAGCAAGAGGACAAGTACATTAGAGTGTCTAGTTTGAGAAACAGATGCCTCACAAACCATCAGTCTCAACATCAACAGTGAAGAGGCGACTCCAGGATGCTGGCCTTCCTCTGTCCAGTGTCTGTGTTATTTTGCCCATCTTAATCGTTTATTTTTATTGGCCAGTCTGAGATATAGCTGTATATGTGTATAGTCTGAGATAGCTTTTTCTTTGCAACTCTGCCTAGAAGGCCAGTATCCCGGAGTCGCCTCTTCAATGTTCACGTTGAGACTGGTGTTTTGTGGGTACTATTTAATGAAGCTGCCAGTTGAGGACTTTGTTTCTCAAACTAGACACTCTAATGTACTTGTCCTCTTGCTTGTCCTCTTGCTCAGTTGTGCACCGTGGCCTCCCACTCCTCTTTCTATTCTGGTTAAAGCCAGTTTGCGCTGTTCTGTGAAGGGAGCAGTGTTCTATTCTGGTGTTCTAGAACAATCGACATGTACGTGAGAAATGGAGGGGTGTAGCCTAAACTGTTCGGACACGACTTACAGATGTTACCAGATCGCCTTCAAACTAGTCGCATGACGCTTGTTTAAGGGACGTAAAGAATAATGGAGAACACGATTCATATTGGTGAGAGTCACACCTTTCCATAGATTAGTCATAATAGTTGGCCAAACCGTTCGAACGCGACCAAGGTTTTCACGATAAGATAACATTTTTTAAATATTTTTTTTTGTGATATCTCGTGGTCTGACACCACTCTAGCTCTACCACCTTTACACCGATGATGCAGACGCTTGAGACGGAGCAAAAAACAGATTTTGATCCACTGGGGCACAACCTAGGGCGTTAAAAATATATTTTTTCTCATCAACACAAAATACCCCATAATGACAAATGAATAACATGTTTATATCAATTCATGCACATTAACAAAAAAAATACAGAAATATCTCATTTACATAAGTATTCACACTGCAGAGTCAATACATGCGATTACAGTGGTGAGTCTTTCTGGGTAAGTCTCTGAGAGCTGTGGGTCTTTCTGGGTAAGTCTCTGAGAGCTGTGGGTCTTTCTGGGTAAGTCTCTGAGAGCTGTGGGTCTTTCTGGGTAAGTCTCTGAGAGCTGTGGGTCTTTCTGGGTAAGTCTCTGAGAGCTGTGGGTCTTTCTGGGTAAGTCTCTGAGAGCTGTGGGTCTTTCTGGGTAAGTATCTGAGAGCTCTGAGTCTTTCTGGGTAAGTCTCTGAGAGCTGTGGGTCTTTCTGGGTAAGTCTCTGAGAGCTCTGAGTCTTTCTGGGTAAGTCTCTGAGAGCTCTGAGTCTTTCTGGGTAAGTCTCTGAGATTTGCACATCTGGATTGTCCAATATTTGCACATTATTCTTCAAAACATTATTCAAGCTTATTCAAATTGGTTGTTGATCACTGCTAGACAGATATTTTCAAGTCTTGCCATAGATTTTTTTTTCAAGACGATTTAAGTCAAAATTCTAACTCAGCCACTCAACATTCAATGTCTTCTTGGTAAGTAACTCCCGTGTATATTTGGCCTTAGGTTATTGTCCTGCTAAGGGTGAATTTGTCTCCCAGTGTCTGTGGTCCTTCTGTAGCTCAGTTGGTAGAGCATGGCGCTTGTAACGCCAGGGTAGTGGTTTCGATTCCCGGGACCACCCATACGTAGAATGTATGCACACATGACTGTAAGTCGCTTTGGATAAAAGCGTCTGCTAAATGGCATATATTATTATTATATACATTGGAAAGCAGACTGAAGCACATTTTCCTCTCGGATTTTGCCAGTGTTTAGCTCTATTCCATTTATTTTTATCCTGAAATAACATCATAGTCCTTGCCCGTGACAAGCATACCCATAACATGATTCAGCCACCACCATGCTTGAAACATGGAGAGTGGTACTCAGTGAAATGTTGATTTGCTCAAAACGAAACAATTTGTACTCAAGACAAAAAGTTCATTGCTTTGCCACATTTTGCAGTTTAACTTTAGTGCCTTATTGCAAACAGGATGCATGTTTTCTACAGGCTTCCTTTTCACTCGGTCAATTAGTTTAGTTTAGTATTGTGGAGTAACTACAATGTTGTTGATTCATACTAAGTTTTCTACTATCACGGCCAATTGTGTTAAAGACACCATTGGCTTCATGGGGAAATTTCTGAGCAGTTATCTTCCTCTCCGGCAACTGAGTTAGGAAGGACACCTGTGTATTTGTAGTGACTGGGTGTATTGATACACCATCCAAAGTGTAACTAATAACTGCACCATGCTCATAGGGATATTCAATATCTGCTCTTCTTTTACCCATCTACCAACAGGTGCCTGCCTTTGCGAGGCATTGGAAAACCTCCCTGGTCTTTGTGGTTGAATCTGTTTGAAATTCACTAATCGACTGAGGAACCTTACAATTGTCTGTATGTGAAATTGTATGAGAAACATAAGCATATTGCTAGGTATTACTGTTGGAGCTAGAAACACAAGCATATTGCTAGGTATTACTGTTGGAGCTAGAAACACAAGCATATTGCTAGGTATTACTGTTGGAGCTAGAAACACAAGCATATTGTTAAGTATTACTGTTGGAGCGAGAAACATAAGCATATCGCTAGGTATTACTGTTGGAGCTAGAAACACAAGCATATTGCTAGGTATTCCTGTTGGATCTAGAAACACAAGCATATTGCTAGGTATTACTGTACTGTTGGAGCTAGAAACACAAGCATATTGCTAGGTATTACTGTTGGAGCTAGAAACATAAGCATATTGCTAGGTATTACTGTACTGTTGGAGCTAGAAACACAAGCATATTGTTAGGTATTACTGTTGGAGCTAGAGACATAAGCATATTGTTAGGTATTACTGTTGGAGCTAGAGACATAAGCATATTTCTAGGTATTACTGTTGGAGCTAGAAACATAAGCATATTGCTAGGTATTACTGTACTGTTGGAGCTAGAAACACAAGCATATTTCTAGGTATTACTGTACTGTTGGAGCTAGAAACACAAGCATATTTCTAGGTATTACTGTACTGTTGGAGCTAGAAACATAAGCATATTGCTGCACCTGCGGCAACATCTGCAAATCTGTGTACGCGACCAATACATTTAGATTTTCAGGGTGAAGTTTGAGTGAATTCTCCAGAGGCTGGCACAGATGACTGTAAAACCGTTCAGTGGAACACACACACAAACTACAGCCATGGTTCAGAGACCAGTAGCCACTACAACCTGGAGTAAAAGATGACTTGTGACGATTCAGGATGTCTTGGAGGAGAGAGAGTGTGACCACACAATCAATGACCTTTAAAGAACCAAATCCTCCTTTTTAAAAACCTCTTCCTTTCTCTGTTACCTTCTATCCTCTAATCCTCATCTATCTATACCCTTTACCTTCTATTCTCTAATCCTCATCTATCTATACCCTTTACCTTCTATTCTCTAATCCTCATCTATCTATACCCTTTACCTTCTATTCTCTAATCCTCATCTATCTATACCCTTTACCTTCTATTCTCTAATCCTCATCTATCTATACCCTTTACCTTCTATTCTCTAATCCTCATCTATCTATACCCTTTACATTCTATCCTCTAATCCTCATCTATCTATACCCTTTACCTTCTATTCTCTAATCCTCATCTATCTATACCCTTTACCTTCTATCCTCATCTATCTATACCCTTCTATTCTCTAATCATCATCTATCTATACCCTTTACCTTCTATCCTCATCTATCTATACCCTTCTATTCTCTAATCATCATCTATCTATACCCTTTACCTTCTATCCTCATCTATCTATACCCTTCTATTCTCTAATCATCATCTATCTATACCCTTTACCTTCTATCCTCTAATCCTCTGTTATGCTGGTGAGTGAGGACCCAAAGGCGACTTAACAGAAACTGAGTTTATTTAAATCCAAACAGAGAATAACATAATCCTCAATCCTTTACAGGAAATGTCCAAACGGGGAAAACAGAAATCCTCTAGTTGTTGAGGGGAATCGCAGGATAAGCAGCAACAGACTGCAGGTCCCTTCGGGTAGGCGCGGGCCGTAGCGGACAGAGACACCTGCTCACACGCAGCATCTGATGAAGGCAAAACACGACAGGACGGAACAAGAACACAGCAAACAGCAAACAAGAATCCGACAAGGACAGAAGCAGAAACAGAGAGAGAAATAGAGACTTAATCAGAGGGCAAAATAGGGGACAGGTGTGAAAGAGTAAACGAGGTCGTTAGGAGAATGAGGAACAGCTGGGAGCAGGAACGGAACGATAGAGAGAGAGAGGGATAGAGAGAGGGAAAGAAACCTAATAAGACCAGCAGGGGGAAACGAATAGAAGAGAAAGCACAGGGACAAGACATGACAATATATGACAATACATGACAGTACCCCCCCCCACTCACCGAGCGCCTCCTGGCGCACTCGAGGAGGAAACCTGGCGGCAACGGAGGAAATCATCGATCAGCGAACGGTCCAGCACGTCCTGAGATGGAACCCAACTCCTCTCCTCAGGACCGTACCCCTCCCAATCCACTAAGTACTGGTGACCACGTCCCCGAGAACGCATGTCCATAATCTTCCGGACCCTGTAGATAGGTGCGCCCTCGACAAGGACGGGGGGGGGGGGAGACGAACGGGGGCGCGAAGAAAAGGCTTGACACAGGAGACATGGAAGACTGGGTGGACGCGACGAAGATATCGCGGAAGAAGAAGTCGCACTGCGACAGGATTAACGACCTGAGAAATACGGAACGGACCAATGAACCGCGGGGTCAATTTGCGAGAAGCTGTCGTAAGGGGAAGATTACGAGTGGAGAGCCATACTCTCTGACCGCGACAATACCTAGGACTCTTAATCCTACACTTATTAGCGGCTCTCACAGTCTCACAGTCTATAACGGCAAAATGCAGACCTGACCCTCTTCCAGGTGCGCTCACAACGTTGGACAAAAGCCTGAGCGGAGGGAACGCTGGACTCGGCGAGCTGGGACGAGAACAGAGGGGGCTGGTACCCAAGGCTACTCTGAAAAGGAGATAGCCGGTCGCAGACGAAGGAAGCGAGTTGTGAGCGTATTCTGCCCAGGGGAGCTGTTCTGCCCAAGACGCAGGGTTTCGAAAGGAAAGACTGCGTAAGATGCGACCAATAGTCTGATTGGCCCGTTCTGCTTGACCGTTAGACTGGGGATGAAAACCGGAAGAGAGACTGATGGAAGCCCCAATCAAACGACAAAACTCCCTCCAAAACTGAGACGTGAATTGCGGACCTCTGTCCGAAACGGCGTCTGACGGAAGGCCATGAATTCTGAACACATTCTCAATGATGATTTGTGCCGTCTCTTTAGCGGAAGGAAGCTTAGCGAGGGGAATAAAATGAGCCGCCTTAGAGAACCTATCGACAACCGTTAGAATAACAGTCTTCCCCGCTGACGAAGGCAGACCGGTAATAAAGTCTAAGGCGATGTGAGACCATGGTCGAGAGGGAATGGAAAGCGTTCTGAGACGACCGGCAGGAGGAGAGTTACCTGACTTAGTCTGCGCGCAGTCCAAACAAGCAGCCACGAAACGGCGCGTGTCACGCTCCTGAGTAGGCCACCAAAACCGCTGGCGAATAGAAGCAAGCGTATCCCGAACGCCGGGGTGGCCAGCTAACTTGGCAGAGTGAGCCCACTGAAGAACGGCCAAACGAGTAGAAACGGGAACGAAAAGAAGGTTACTAGGACAAGCGCGCGGCGACGGAGTGTGAGTGAGTGCTTGCTTTACCTGTCTCTCAATTCCCCAGACAGTCAACCCGACAACACGCCCTTCAGGGAAAATCCCCTCGGGGTCGGTAGAGGCTACAGAAGAACTGAAGAGACGGGATAAAGCATCAGGCTTGGTGTTCTTAGTGCCCGGACGATAAGAAATCACGAACTCGAAACGAGCGAAAAACAACGCCCAATGAGCCTGACGCGCATTGAGTCGTTTGGCAGAACGGATGTACTCAAGGTTCTTATGACAAAAGGAACGGTCGCCCCCTCCAACCACTGTCGCCATTCGCCTAGGGCTAAGCGGATGGCGAGCAGTTCGCGGTTTCCCACATCATAGTTACGTTCCGACGGCGACAGGCGATGAGAAAAATACGCGCAAGGGTGGACCTTATCATCAGAATGGGAGCGCTGGGACAGAATGGCTCCCACGCCCACCTCTGACGCGTCAACCTCGACAATGAATTGTTTAGTGACGTCAGGAGTAACAAGGATAGGAGCGGATGTAAAACGCTTCTTGAGAAGATCAAAAGCTCCCTGGGCGGAAACGG
Organism: Oncorhynchus gorbuscha; assembly: GCF_021184085.1. Taxonomy (NCBI): domain Eukaryota; kingdom Metazoa; phylum Chordata; class Actinopteri; order Salmoniformes; family Salmonidae; genus Oncorhynchus; species Oncorhynchus gorbuscha. The sequence goes on along the minus strand of NC_060187.1, from coordinate 2,164,358 downwards.
ACCACTTAAAGCACGTCTTGACAGAAGTAAGGGCTGTGAGAGGGGCTGCCACTTGACCGAAATTACGAATGAAACGGCGATAGAAATTCGCGAAACCGAGAAAGCGCTGCAACTCGACACGTGACTTAGGGACGGGCCAATCGCTGACAGCATGGACCTTAGCGGGATCCATCTGAATGCCTTCAGCGGAAATAACAGAACCGAGAAATGTGACGGAGGGGACATGGAAAACGCACTTCTCAGCCTTCACATAAAGACAATTCTCTAAAAGGCGCTGGAGAACACGTCGAACGTGCTGAACATGAATCTGGAGTGACGGTGAAAAAATCAGGATATCGTCAAGGTAAACAAAAACAAAGATGTTCAGCATGTCTCTTAGTACATCATTCACTAATGCCTGAAAGACAGCTGGAGCATTAGCGAGACCGAACGGCAGAACCCGGTATTCAAAATGCCCTAACGGAGTGTTAAACGCCGTTTTCCACTCGTCCCCCTCCCTGATGCGCACGAGATGGTAAGCGTTATGAAGGTCCAACTTAGTAAAGAACCTGGCTCCCTGCAGAATCTCGAAGGCTGACGACATAAGGGGAAGCGGATAACGATTCTTAACCGTTATGTCATTCAGCCCTCGATAATCCACGCAGGGGCGCAGGGTACCGTCCTTTTTCTTAACAAAAAAAACCCCCGCTCCGGCGGGAGAGGAGGAAGGCACTACGGTACCGGCGTCGAGAGCAACAGACAGATAATCTTCGAGAGCCTTACGTTCGGGAGCCGACAGAGAGTATAGTCTACCCCGGGGGGGAGTGGTCCCCGGAAGGAGATCAATACTACAATCATACGACCGGTGAGGAGGAAGGGAGGTGGCCCTGGACCGACTGAAGACCGTGCGCAGATCATGATATTCCTCCGGCACCCCTGTCAAATCACCAGGCTCCTCCTGTGAAGAGGGGGCAGAAGAAACAGGAGGGATAGCAGACATTAAACATTTCACATGACAAGAAACGTTCCAGGATAGGATAGAATTACTAGACCAATTAATAGAAGGATTATGACACACTAGTCAATACATGACATCCTCATCTATCTATACCCTTTACCTTCTATTCTCTAATCCTCATCTATCTATACCCTTTACCTTCTATTCTCTAATCCTCATCTATCTATACCCTTTACCTTCTATTCTCTAATCCTCATCTATCTATACCCTTTACCTTCTATTCTCTAATCCTCATCTATCTATACCCTTTACCTTCTATTCTCTAATCCTCATCTATCTATACCCTTTACCTTCTATCCTCATCTATCTATACCCTTTACATTCTATCCTCTAATCCTCATCTATCTATACCCTTCTATTCTCCAATCATCATCTATCTATACCCTTTACCTTCTATCCTCTAATCCTCATGTTCCATCTCTCTCCTGTACTCCACCTCATCCATTCACTCCTTTATCTTTTATTGTTGCCTCTAAATCATTCCTTCCTCTCATCCTGCTCTCCCTGTCTCTCTGTTCATCAGTCTCCCCCTCTGTGGATCCCCTCTCCTCAGTCCTATCCTCTCTATTCTTAATCCTCATCTATCTATATCCATTACCTTCTATACTCTAATCCTCATCTATCTATACCCTTTACCTTCTATTCTCTAATCCTCATCTATCTATACCCTTTACCTTCTATCCTCTAATCCTCTATTCTCAATCCTCATCGATCTATACCCTTCTATCCTCTAATCCTCATCTATCTATACCCTTCTATTCTCGAATCCTCATCTATCTATACCCTTCAATTCTCAAATCCTCATCTATCTATACCCTTCTATCCTCTAATCCTCATCTATCTATACCCTTCTATTCTCGAATCCTCATCTATCTATACCCTTCTATTCTCGAATCCTCATCTATCTATACCCTTCTATTCTCTAATCCTCATCTATCTATACCCTTCTATTCTCTAATCCTCATCTATCTATACCCTTCTATTCTCTAATCCTAATCTATCTATACCCTTCTATTCTCTAATCCTCATCTATCTATACCCTTCTATCCTCTAATCCTTATCTATCTATACCCTTTACCTTCTATCCTCTAATCCTCATCTATCTATACCCTTTACCTTCTATCCTCTAATCCTCATCTATCTATACCCTTCTATTCTCTAATCCTCATCTATCTATATCCTTTACCTTCTATCCTCTAATCCTCATCTATCTATACCCTTCTATTCTCTAATCCTCATCTATCTATATCCTTTACCTTCTATCCTCTAATCCTCATCTATCTATACCCTTCTATTCTCTAATCCTCATCTATCTATATCCTTTACCTTCTATCCTCTAATCCTCATGTTCCGTCTCTCTCCTGTACTCCACCTCATCCATTCACTCCTTCATCTTTTATTGTTGCCTCTAAATCATTCCTTCCTCTCATCCTGCTCTCCCTGTCTCTCTGTTCATCAGTCTCCCCCTCTGTGGATCCCCTCTCCTCAGTCCAATTTCTTCATCTCAGCATCCCCTAATCCATCCCCTTTCCCCCTCATCCTGTCCTCCTGCTGTCCCCATCTGTCTATTCATCAGTCTATCCCCCTCTCCTTTTCTTCCACTTCGCTCTGACCATGTTTCTCTTTGCCTGCATGCCCTCCTGTCCTGAGATGCCGACACCCACATCAGCCACCTGAATCGTGCTGACATCATTAGCCCCATCATCTGAGATTAATGAGGTAGAGGGAGGAGGGGAGGCAGAGGGGGAGAAATAAATTAGGGGAGGTAGAGAGTGGAGGAGGAAGGAGCGAGAGAGGAAGAGAATGAGGAAGGGGGAGGTGAGAGAGAAGGCGGGAAAGGGAGGGTGAGGATGAAAGCAGGGAGGGAAACACACTCAGTGAGAGGTACCAGTAGCTCTCATCTCCTCTCCTCTCAGAGGTACCAGTAGTTCTCCTCTCCTCTCCTCTCAGTGAGAGGTACTAGTAAGAATACCTAGAGACAGAGCTAGCTGGGAAACTGATCCATCTGAGGAAATATGTTAAAGTCTTCCTCCTGCAATCTAGGTTAACACGACCTCTATAAAAGACACCTCAAGGTTACAGGTTGCTGGTTCGAATCCCGGAGCCTCTGTAGCTCAGTTGGTAGAGCATGGCGCTTGTAACGCCAGGGTAGTGGGTTCAATCCCCGGGACCACCCATACGTAGAATGTATGCACACATGACTGTAAGTCGCTTTGGATAAAAGCGTCTGCTAAATGGCATATATTATTATTATATATTATTAAAAATCACGTAACCTGAATTGCTGCAGGGGATCTGGGATATACCAAAAACACATTTCCATTCCACACTGGGAACGATGAATACATGTGTGTAACAGGGGAATATAAAGCCCCCAACCCCAAAATCACTATTAAAGCAGCAATATACTGTCTTTTCTTTATCTACAATATAACAAAAATAACATCATCGGTCAGCTTTATACACTCACTAATACAACTTCTATTTCACCTTATCACAGTCAACAACAGCGGGAAAAATTCATACTCAGCATTACCGCTTTTAAGTAAGCACAGTAACCTTGATGGTAGGGCACAGTTTCCTCTACGAAGCTGTAGTGCATTAGAGGAGTCAGGAACACAGTAACCTTGATGGTAAGGGCAGTTTCCACTATATGAAGCTATAGTGTATTAGAGCTGACAGAGGAAAGTAATACTGTGACTTACTGAGGTATGTCTTCCCCTGTTTATGGGTTGGTGGTGGTCTTCCCCTGTTTACTGGTTGGTGGTGGTGGTCTTCCCCTGTTTATGGGTTGGTGGTGGTCTTCCCCTGTTTACTGGTTGGTGGTGGTGGTCTTCCCCTGTTTACTGGTTGGTGGTGGTGGTCTTCCCCTGTTTATGGGTTGGTGGTGGTCTTCCCCTGTTTATGGGTTGGTGGTGGTCTTCCCCTGTTTATGGGTTGGTGGTGGTCTTCCCCTGTTTATGGGTTGGTGGTGGTCTTCCCCTGTTTATGGGTTGGTGGTGGTCTTCCCCTGTTTACTGGTTGGTGGTGGTCTTCCCCTGTTTACTGGTTGGTGGTGGTCTTCCCCTGTTTATTGGTTGGTGGTGGTGGTCTTCCCCTGTTTACTGGTTGGTGGTGCTGGTCTTCCCCTGTTTACTGGTTGGTGGTGGTCTTCCCCTGTTTATGGGTTGGTGGTGGTCTTCCCCTGTTTACTGGTTGGTGGTGGTCTTCCCCTGTTTACTGGTTGGTGGTGGTCTTCCCTGTTTACTGGTTTGGTGGTGGTCTTCCCTGTTTACTGGTTGGTGGTGGTCTTCCCCTGTTTACTGGTTGGTGGTGGTCTTCCCTGTTTACTGGTTGGTGGTGGTCTTCCCTGTTTACTGGTTGGTGGTGGTCTTCCCCTGTTTACTGGTTGGTGGTGGTCTTCCCCTGTTTACTGGTTGGTGGTGGTCTTCCCCTGTTTACTGGTTGGTGGTGGTCTTCCCCTGTTTACTGGTTGGTGGTGGTCTTCCCCTGTTTACTGGTTGGTGGTGGTGGTGTTTACTGGTTGGTGGTGGTGGTCTTCCCCTGTTTACTGGTTGGTGGTGGTGGTCTTCCCCTGTTTACTGGTTGGTGGTGGTGGTCTTCCCCTGTTTACTGGTTGGTGGTGGTGGTCTTCCCCTGTTTACTGGTTGGTGGTGGTCTTCCCCTGTTTACTGGTGGTGGTGGTCTTCCCCTGTTTACTGGTTGGTGGTGGTGGTCTTCCCCTGTTTACTGGTTGGTGGTGGTGGTCTTCCCCTGTTTACTGGTTGGTGGTGGTGGTCTTCCCCTGTTTACTGGTTGGTGGTGGTCTTTCCCTGTTTACTGGTGGTGGTGGTCTTCCCCTGTTTACTGGTTGGTGGTGGTGGTCTTCCCCTGTTTACTGGTTGGTGGTGGTCTTCCCCTGTTTACTGGTTGGTGGTGGTCTTTCCCTGTTTACTGGTTGGTGGTGGTCTTTCCCTGTTTACTGGTTGGTGGTGGTCTTCCCTGTTTACTGGTTGGTGGTGGTGGTCTTCCCCTGTTTACTGGTTGGTGGTGGTGGTCTTCCCCTGTTTACTGGTTGGTGGTGGTGGTCTTCCCCTGTTTACTGGTTGGTGGTGGTCTTCCCCTGTTTACTGGTTGGTGGTGGTCTTCCCCTGTTTACTGGTTGGTGGTGGTCTTCCCCTGTTTACTGGTTGGTGGTGGTGGTCTTCCCCTGTTTACTGGTTGGTGGTGGTCTTCCCCTGTTTACTGGTTGGTGGTGGTCTTCCCCTGTTTACTGGTTGGTGGTGGTGGTCTTCCCCTGTTTACTGGTTGGTGGTGGTGGTCTTCCCCTGTTTACTGGTTGGTGGTGGTGGTCTTCCCCTGTTTACTGGTTGGTGGTGGTCTTCCCCTGTTTACTGACCGTTGTTACTGCTTGTGCTGTATTCTTCCAGAATGTGATTTTTTTTTTACCTTGTCGGCTCCGGGATACGAACCAGCAACCTGTAACCTCGAGGCGACGAACCAGCAACCTGTAACCTCGAGGCGACGAACCAGCAACCTGTAACCTCGAGGCGACGAACCAGCAACCTGTAACCTCGAGGCGACGAACCAGCAACCTGTAACCTTGAGGCTACGAACCAGCAACCTCGAGGCTACGAACCAGCAATCTCGAGGCTACGAACCAGCAACCTCGAGGCTACTAACCAGCAACCTCGAGGCTACGAACCAGCAACCTCGAGGCTACGAACCAGCAACCTGTAACAGGAGATGAGGAGATGAGGGACAGGAGGAGATGAGGGACAGGGGGAGGATATGAGGAGATGAGGAGGGACAGGAGGAGATGAGGGGGGAGATGAGGAGGGACAGGAGGAGATGAGGGGTGGAAAAGGAGATGAGGAGGGACAGGAGATGATGGGGGCAGGAGGAGATGATGGGGGCAGGAGGAGATGAGGAGGGACAGGAGGAGATGAGGGGGACAGGAGGAGATGAGGGGGACAGGAGGAGATGAGGGACAGGAGATGAGGAGGAGATGAGGGAGAGGAGGGAGAGGAGGAGGAGATGAGGGACAGGAGGAGATGAGGATGGAGAGGTGGAGATGAGGAGGGACAGGAGATGAGGAGGGACAGGAGATGAGGAGATGAGGAGGGATGGGAGGAGATGAGGGGGGACAGGAGGAGATGAGGGGGGACAGGAGGAGATGAGGAGGGACAGGAGGAGATGAGGAGGGAGAGGAGGAGATGAGGAGATGAGAAGGGACAGGAGATGATGAGGGACAGGAGATGATGAGGAGGGACAGGAGGAGATGAGGAGGAAGGGGAGGAGATGAGGGGGACAGGAGGAGATGAGGGGGATGGAGGAGATGAGAAGGGACAGGAGGAGATGAGGGGGACATGAGGAGGGTGGAGATGAGGAGGGACAGGAGGAGATGAGGAGGAGATGAGGAGGGAGAGGAGGAGATGAGGAGATGAGAAGGGACAGGAGATGATGAGGGACAGGAGATGAGGATGGAGATGAGGTGGGACAGGTGGTGATGAGGGGGGACAGGAGAAGGGACGAGATGAGGAGGGAGATGAGGAGGGACTGGAGGAGATGAGGAGGGACCGGAGGAGATGAGGAGGGACCGGAGGAGATGAGGGGGACCGGAGGAGATGAGGGGGACCGGAGGAGATGAGGGGGACCGGAGGAGATGAGGAGGGACAGGAGGAGGGAGAGGAGGAGACGAGGAGGAGATGAGGAGGAGGGACAGGGGGAGATGAGGAGGGACAGGGGGAGATGAGGAGGGACAGGAGGAGAGGAGGAGATGAGGAGGGAGAGGAGGGACAGGAGGAGGGAGAGGAGGAGATGAGGGTGGAGAGGAGGAGAGAGAGAGAGAGGAGGAGATGATGAGGAGATGAGGATGGAGAGGTGGAGGAGAGGAGGGAGAGGAGATGAGGAGGGAGAGGAGATGATGAGGAGGGACAGGAGGAGATGAGGAGGAGATGAGGAGGGAGAGGAGATGAGGAGGAGATGAGGAGGGACAGTAGGAGATGATGGGGGACAGGAGATGAGGAGGGAGAGGAGGAGATGAAGAGGGAGAGGAGGAGATGATGAGGAGATGCGGAGGGAGAGGAGGAGATGAGAAATGACAGGAGATGATGAGGAGGGACAGGAGATGATGAGGGACAGGAGGAGATGAGGAGGGACAGGACATGAGGAGATGAGGAGGGAGATGAGGAGGGACAGGAGATGATGAGGGGGGACAGGAGGAGATGAGCGGGGTCAGGAGGAGATGAGGAGGGACAGGAGGAGATGAGGAGGGAGAGGAGGAGATGAGGAGGGAGAGGAGGAGATGAGGAGGGAGAGGAGGAGATGAGGAGGGAGAGGAGGAGATGAGGAGGGAGAGGAGGAGATGAGGAGGGAGAGGAGGAGATGATGAGGGGGGACAGAAGGAGATGAGCGGGGTCAGGAGGAGATGAGGAGGGACAGGAGGAGATGAGGAGGGAGAGGAGGAGATTAGGAGGGAGAGGAGGAGATGAGGAGGGAGAGGAGGAGATGAGGAGGGAGAGGAGGAGATGAGGAGGGACAGGAGGAGATGAGGAGGGAGAGGAGGGAGATGGGATGAGGAGGGAGAGGAGCTTAGGGGGGACATGAGGAGATGAGGAGGGATATGAGGAGATGAGGAGGGACAGGAGATGAGCAGGGACAGGAGTAGATGAGGGGGGACAGGAGGAGAGGGGGAGATGAGGAGGGACAGGGGGAGATGAGGAGGAGATGAGAAGGGACAGGTTGATGAGGAGGGACAGGAGTAGATGAGGAGGAGATGAGGGACAGGAGGGGTTTCGGAGTGACAGGAGGAGATGAGGAGGGACAGGAGGAGGGAGATGAGGAGATGAGGAGAAGATGAGGAGGGAGAGGAGATGAGGATTAGATGAGGAGGGAGAGGAGCAGATGAGGAGGGACAGGGTATGAGGAGGGACAGGAGATGAGGAGAGTGAGGAGGGACATGAGGAGGGACATGAGGAGGGACATGAGGAGGGAGGAGGGACATGAGGAGGGACAGGAGATGAGGAGGGAGAGAAGGAGATGAGGAGGGAGAGAAGGAGATGAGGAGGGAGAGGAGATGAGGAGGGACAAGATTTGTGGGGTATGCTCAGGTTTTGGGTTTTATCACTTAATGGAGATCAGCATTTTGCTGCATAGAAAAGTATTGGGTGGGTCACCTTACTGTTCTTTTGGGCTGCCTGTTTCCAAACAGTAAAACACATTTAGTGTTTTAACTTAAACAACTATAAACAACTAAAACCAGGTAAAGTATATAGAACATATCATAGATATCTATTTTAATAAGGTCATCGTTGAGATTTAGAAATAAAAACGAACCATCCAGGGAGAATATAACATTTTTTTTTTTATGATGCATTCAGGAGTATTTTTGTCGTGTCATGGGGCATCCATCACTTAGATAAGATAAGAACATGGCATAATGACAAAATGTGTAGACTTGCAGGAAACTAGCTTTAAAAACATCAAATGTTCCCTCCACATATGGAACATTTTGTAGAAATTCAGGATATTAGCTTTAAAAAACAACAAAATGTTGTTTCTGCGGCCAAGAGGAGGGCTTCTAAGATGTCCATCGGCGACCACGCCCACTACCACGCCCACTGCCACGCTTCCGTCACACCCACCACCTAAGCCTCATTTTGATCCAGTGAAAACCCTAGAGATCAATCTTTCATAGCCTTGTTAATGTAATGCATTTCAGGTGAACCATGTGACAATTTTCTATATTTTCTTTTTACACAGTTACATTTTTACAGACGCTCTTATCCAGAGCGACTTACAGTAGTGAGAGCGTTTTATCAAATAAAAAAGAATTGGTCACATATACGTATTTAGCGGATGTTAATGCAGGTGTAGCAAATTGCTTGTGTTTCTAACTCCAACAGTGCAGTAGTATCTAACACTTTCACAACAATACAACAAAATCTAAGTGAAGGATATAGAAATACATGGACGAGCAATGTCAGAACGGCCCAAGATACAGTATAATAGAATACAGTATATGCATATGAGATTAGTTATGTAAACATTATTAAAGTGACTAGTGTTCCGTTTATTAAAGTGGCCAGGGATTTCAAATCTATGTATGTAGGCAGCAGCCTCTAACTGTCAGTGATGGACACTAACTTGCTAGTGATGGCTATTTAACAGTCTGATGGCCTTGAGATAGAAGCTGTTTTCCAGTCTCTCTGTTCCAGCTTTGATGCAACTGTACTGATCTCGCCTTCTGGATGATAGCAGGATGAACAGGCCGTGGCTCGGGTGGTTGTTGTCCTTGATGATCTTTTTGGCATTCCTGTGACATTGGGTGCTGTGCAGTCGTGGCCAAAAGTTTTGAGAATGACACAAATATTAATTTTCACAAAGTCTGCTGCCTCAGTTTGTATGATGGCAATTTGCATATACTCCAGAATGTTATGAAGAGTGATCAGATGAATTTCAATTAATTGCAAAGTCCCTCTTTGCCATGCAAATGAACTGAATCCCCCCAAAACATTTCCACTGCATTTCAGCCCTGCTACAAAAGGACCAGCTGACATCATGTCAGTGATTCTCTCGTTAACAAAGGTATTAGTGTTGACGAGGACAAGGCTGGAGAGCCCTCTGTCATGCTGATTGAGTTCGAATAACAGACTGGAAGCTTCAAAAGAAGGGTGGTGCTTGGAATCATTGTCTTCCTCTGTCAACCATGGTTACCTGCAAGGAAACACGTGCCGTCAACATTGCTTTGCATAAAAAGGGCTTCACAGGCAAGGATATTGCTGCCAGTAAGATTGCACTTAAATCAACCATTTATTCGGATCATCAAGAACATCAAGTAGATCGGTTCAATTGTTGTGAAGAAGGCTTCAGGGCGTCCAAGAAAGTCCAGTAAGCGCCAGGACCGTCTCCTAAAGTTGATTCAGCTGCAGGATCGGTGCACCACCAGTACAGAGCTTGCTCAGGAATGGCAGCAGGCAGGTGAGGGCATCTGCACGCACAGTGAGGTGAAGACTTTTGGAGGATGTTCTGGTGTCAAGAAGGGCAGCAAAGAAGCCACTTCTCTCCAGGAAAAACATCAGGGACAGACTGATATTCTGCAAAAGGTACAGGGATTGGACTGCTTGTCCGGAGAAGACAAGGTGAGCGCTACCATCAGTACAGCATCCTGAGACCATTCATGTGTGGGGTTGCTTCCCAGCCAAGGGAGGTGGGCTCACTCACAATTTTGCCTTGGAACACAGCCATGAAAAAAGACTGGTACTAACACATCCTCAGAGAGAAACTTCTCCCAACCATCCAGGAACAGTTTGGTGACAAACAATGCCTTTCCAGCATGATGGAGCACTTTGCCATAAGGCAACAGTGATAACTGTTGTGTCTCGGGGAACAAAACATCGATATTTTGGGTCCATGGCCAGGAAACTCCCCAGTCCCTAATCCTATTGAGAATGTGTGGTCAATCCTCAAGAGGTGGGTGGACAAACAAAACCCCACAAATTCTGACAAACGCCAGCATTGATTTGCAAGAATGAGCTGCCATCAGTCAGGATGTGGCCCAGAAGTTAATTGACAGAATGCCAGGGTGGATAGCAGAGGTCTTGGAAAAAAAGGGTCAACACTGCAAATATTGACTCTTTGCAACTTCATGTAAATGTCAATAAAATCCTTTGACACTTATTAAATGCTTGTAATTATACTTCAGTATTCCATAGAAACATCTGACAAAAATATCTAAAGACACTGAAGCAGCAAACTTTGTGAAAATTAATATTTGTGTCATTCTCAAAATTTTTGGCCACGACTGTAGGTGTCCTGGAGGGCAGGTAGTTTGCCGATATGCCGATACAGCTTGCCGTGCGGAATCAGAGAGGACAGTCAGTCCTTGGCTTGAGTGGCTGGAGTCTTTAACGATTTTCGTGGCCTTCCTTTCACACCGCCTGATATAGTGGTCCTGGATGGCAGGGAGCTGGGCCCCAGTGATGTACTGGGCTGTCCTCACCACCACCTGATATAGTGGTCCTGGATGGCAGGGAGCTGGGCCCCAGTGATGTACTGGGCTGTCCTCACCACCTGATATAGTGGTCCTGGATGGCAGGGAGCTGGGCCCCAGTGATGTACTGGGCTGTCCTCACCACCTGATATAGTGGTCCTGGATGGCAGGGAGCTGGGCCCCAGTGATGTACTGGGCTGTCCTCACCACCTGATATAGTGGTCCTGGATGGCAGGGAGCTGGGCCCCAGTGATGTACTGGGCTGTCCTCACCACCTGATATAGTGGTCCTGGATGGCAGGGAGCTGGGCCCCAGTGATATACTGTGCTGATCGCGTCACCCTCTGTAGCACCATGCGATCGAGGGCTGTGCTTTTATCTTAACAAGCAGTGATGCAGCCAATCAAGATGCTCTCAATGGTACAGCTGTAGAACATTTTAGAGGATTTGAGGGGCCATACCAAACCTGTTCAACTTCCTGATGGGAAAGAGACTCTGTTGCACCTTCTTCATGACTGTGGATGTTTTTTAAGTGGACCATTTTAAGTTCTTAGTGATATGGACTATGAGGAACTTAAAACCCGCTCCACCGCAGCCCCGTCCATGAGGATGTTCTGCTCATCAGCCCATTTTCTGTCGTCCACGATCAGCCCCTTGGCACTACACTGCCAGGTCACCGATCTCCTTGCTGTGGGCTGTCTCATTGTCGCTGGTGATCAGGCCTACCACTGTCATGTCGTCTTGATGACTCCTGTTGGAGTCATGCGTGCCCACTCAGTCGTGGATGAACAAGGAGTACAGGAGGGGACTAAGCACACACCACTGTGGGGCCCCCTGTTTTGAGGGTCAGTGTGACGAAGGTGATGTTTCCTACCCTCACCATCAGGAAGTCCAATATCCAGTTGCAGAGGGAGAGGTTCAGTCCCTACCTTTGTTATGAGCTTGGAGGGGACAATGGGGTTGAACGCTGAGCTGTTGTCAATAAACAGCATTCTCACATAGGTATTCCTCTTATCTAGGTGGGTGAGGGCAGTGTGGAGTGCAATAGAGATTGCGTCGTCTGTGGATCTGTTTGGGGCGGTGGGCAAGTTGGAGTGGGTCCAAGGTGTCTGGAATAATGGTGTTGATGTATGCCCATCCTTTCAAAACGTGATTACAGAAGTGAGTGATACAGGGTGGTTGTCATAGGAACAGGAAAGAAGGCAGTGATCTTAGAACATGTAGGGACAATCAGGTGCTTTACGAAACTAACCTTCCGGAGGACCTTCCTTCCTATCATCCTTTCACTCCCTCCTCTATCTTCTCTTCCTCTGTATCTGCTGCTAAAGCCACTTTCAATCACTCTAAATGTCAAGTTTCCGTCTCTAACCCTTTGGAAACTATTTTCCACCTTCCTCTTTAATCCTCCACCCCTTTTCCTCCTCCCTCTCTGTGAGCGACTTTGTCAAGCAATTTGAAAAGAAGGTTGACAACATCCGCTCCTCATTCACTCCGCCTACTGGGTCCACTGGTCTAACTCACACAGAACTACCCTAGGCCTTGACCTCTTTCTCCCCTCTCTCTTCAGATGAAATCCTGCGAATAGTGACGTCCGGCCGCCCCGACAACTTGCCCACTCGACCCCATCCCTCCTCCTTTCTCCAGACCATCTCCGGCGACCTTCTCCCATTCCTCACTGCCCGTATTAACTCATCCTTGACCATTTGATACATCCCTTTGCCTTAAAAAGGGCCAGAGTTGCTCCCCTCAAGAAACCAACCGTTGATCCTCTGGCTGTCTCTGATCAACTCCCTCGTTATCTCTCTCAGAATGATCTTCTTGACCCTAACCAGTCAGGCTTCAAGATGGATCACAGCCAAGACTGCTCTTCTCTGTGTCTAGAAGGGTGTCCTTACTGCCAAAGCTGACTCTCTCTCCTCTGTTCTCATCCTCCTAGATCTATCCGCTGCCTTCAACACCGTGAACCATCAGATCCTCCCCTCCACCCTCTCAGTACTGGGTGTCTCAGGCTCTATCAGATCCTCCTCTCCACCCTCTCAGGGCTGGGGGTCTCAGACTCTATCAGATCCTCCTCTCCACCCTCTCAGGGCTGGACGTCTCAGGCTCTATCAGATCCTCCTCTCCACCCTCTCAGGGCTGGGCGTCTCAGGCTCTATCAGATCCTCCTCTCCACCCTCTCAGGGCAGGGTGTCTCAGGCTCTATCAGATCCTCCTCTCCACTCTCTCAGGGCTGGGTGTCTCAGGCTCTATCAGATCCTCCTCTCCACTCTCTCAGGGCTGGGTGTCTCAGGCTCTATCAGATCCTCCTCTCCACCCTCTCAGGGCTGGGTGTCTCAGGCTCTATCAGCTCCTCCTCTCCACCCTCTCAGGGCTGGGAGTCTCAGACTCTATCAGATCCTCCTCTCCACCCTCTCAGGGCTGGACGTCTCAGGCTCTATCAGATCCTCCTCTCCACCCTCTCAGGGCAGGGTGTCTCAGGCTCTATCAGATCCTCCTCTCCACTCTCTCAGGGCAGGGTGTCTCAGGCTCTATCAGCTCCTCCTCTCCACCCTCTCAGGGCTGGGAGTCTCAGCCTCTATCAGATCCTCCTCTCCACCCTCTCAGGGCTGGGAGTCTCAGCCTCTATCAGATCCTCCTCTCCACCCTCTCAGGGCTGGGAGTCTCAGCCTCTATCAGATCCTCCTCTCCACCCTCTAAGGGCTGGGTGTCTCAGCCTCTATCAGATCCTCCTCTCCACCCTCTAAGGGCTGGGTGTCTCAGCCTCTATCAGATCCTCCTCTCCACCCTCTAAGGGCTGGGTGTCTCAGCCTCTATCAGATCCTCCTCTCCACCCTCTAAGGGCTGGGTGTCTCAGCCTCTATCAGATCCTCCTCTCCACCCTCTAAGGGCTGGGTGTCTCAGCCTCTATCAGATCCTCCTCTCCACCCTCTAAGGGCTGGGTGTCTCAGCCTCTATCAGATCCTCCTCTCCACCCTCTAAGGGCTGGGTGTCTCAGCCTCTATCAGATCCTCCTCTCCACCCTCTAAGGGCTGGGTGTCTCAGCCTCTATCAGATCCTCCTCTCCACCCTCTAAGGGCTGGGTGTCTCAGCCTCTATCAGATCCTCCTCTCCACCCTCTAAGGGCTGGGTGTCTCAGCCTCTATCAGATCCTCCTCTCCACCCTCTAAGGGCTGGGTGTCTCAGCCTCTATCAGATCCTCCTCTCCACCCTCTAAGGGCTGGGAGTCTCAGCCTCTATCCTCAGGGCTGGGAGTCTCCACCCTCTAAGGGCTGGGAGTCTCAGCCTCTATCAGATCCTCCTCTCCACCCTCTAAGGGAGTCTCAGCCTCTATCAGATCCTCCTCTCCACCCTCTAAGGGCTGGGAGTCTCAGCCTCTATCAGATCCTCCTCTCCACCCTCTTGGATTAAGTCCTACCTGGCCGCTCCTACCAGCTGACATGGAGAGGATCTGTGTCTGCACCATGTACTCTCACTACTGGTGTCCCCCAGGGCTCGGTTCTAGTCCCCCTCCTCTTCTCTCTATACACCAAATCACTTGTCATGTCCTCACATGGTCTATCCTATCATTGCTATGTGGATGGTACTCTACTTTGAGTGTACTTCTGATACTCAAAGACCTCCTCATCACGGTTGACAGCTCCACGGTGTCCCTCTCCCAGAGTGCAAAGAACCTTGGCGTGACCCTGGACAACAGCCTGTTGTTCTCTGCGAACATCAAGGCAGTGACTCGCTCCTGCAACTTATCCACAATGTTGCAGCTCGCCTGGTGTTCAACCTTCCCAAGTTGTCCCGTGTCACCCCACTCCCCGGCACACTCCACTGGCTTCCAGTCAAAGCTGGCGTACACTACACGACTGTGGTACTTGCCTACCTTAGCACTCCGTTCTGCCACCTCACCCCTATGGGAGGAAAGCTCCCGCTCAGCCCAGTCCAAGCTTTTCTCTGACTTTGCTGATAGCTACTTTACTAAGGAAAAATTTACTGACTATGACTGAGATATGTGGTGGTCCCACCTACCTATCTTAAGATGAATGCACTAACTGTAAGTTGCTCTGGATAAGAGCGGCTAAATGACAAAAATATAAAGGTATTCCAAGATGGGTGAACAATCGGTTAGTCAATCGGTCATGACTAACTCTGCTCGTGTCAGCACACCATTTGATGTTGATGAAGAGGCAATCCCCTCTCCCTCTCGATTTCCCTGACTCTACTGTCCTGTCCACTCCACTCTGTGGAGAATCAATCAAGATGGATAGCCATGGGGGGGGGGGTTTATCTTGTCCAATTGCCGTGTTTTAGAAAAGCAGAGAATATTGCATTTCCGAGAGTTCCATTGGTAGCAAATCCTCGATCAGAGGTCCATCTCATTATCTAGTGACTGTACATTAGCCAGTAGAATGGAGGGATGATCAGAGGTTCATCTTATTATCTAGTGACTGTACATTAGCCAGTAGAATGGAGGGATGATCAGAGGTTCATCTTATTATCTAGTGACTGTACATTAGCCAGTAGAATGGAGGGATGATCAGAGGTCTATCTTATTATCTAGTGACTGTACATTAGCCAGTAGAATGGAGGGACGATCAGAGGTCCATCTTATTATCTAGTGACTGTACATTAGCCAGTAGAATGGAGGGATGATCAGAGGTCCTCTATCTTATTATCTAGTGACTGTACATTAGCCAGTAGAATGGAGGGATGATCAGAGGTCTATCTTATTATCTAGTGACTGTACATTAGCCAGTAGAATGGAGGGATGATCAGAGGTCCTCTATCTTATTATCTAGTGACTGTACATTAGCCAGTAGAATGGAGGGACGATCAGAGGTCCTCCATCTTATTATCTAGTGACTGTACATTAGCCAGTAGAAAGGAGGGATGATCAGAGGTCCATCTTATTATCTAGTGACTGTACATTAGCCAGTAGAAAGGAGGGATGATCAGAGGTCTATCTTATTATCTAGTGACTGTACATTAGCCAGTAGAATGGAGGGATGATCAGAGGTTCATCTTATTATCTAGTGACTGTACATTAGCCAGTAGAATGGAGGGATGATCAGAGGTCCATCTTATTATCTAGTGACTGTACATTAGCCAGTAGAATGGAGGGATGATCAGAGGTCCATCTTATTATCTAGTGACTGTACATTAGCCAGTAGAATGGAGGGATGATCAGAGGTCCATCTTATTATCTAGTGACTGTACATTAGCCAGTAGAAAGGAGGGATGATCAGAGGTCTATCTTATTATCTAGTGACTGTACATTAGCCAGTAGAATGGAGGGATGATCAGAGGTTCATCTTATTATCTAGTGACTGTACATTAGCCAGTAGAATGGAGGGATGATCAGAGGTTCATCTTATTATCTAGTGACTGTACATTATCCAGTAGAATGGAGGGATGATCAGAGGTTCATCTTATTATCTAGTGACTGTACATTAGCCAGTAGAATGGAGGGATGATCAGAGGTCCATCTTATTATCTAGTGACTGTACATTAGCCAGTAGAATGGAGGGACGATCAGAGGTTCATCTTATTATCTAGTGACTGTACATTAGCCAGTAGAATGGAGGGACGATCAGAGGTTCATCTTATTATCTAGTGACTGTACATTAGCCAGTAGAATGGAGGGATGATCAGAGGTCCTCCATCTTATTATCTAGTGACTGTACATTAGCCAGTAGAATGGAGGGATGATCAGAGGTCCATCTTATTATCTAGTGACTGTACATTAGCCAGTAGAATGGAGGGACGATCAGAGGTCCATCTTACTATCTAGTGACTGTACTTTAACCAGTAGAATGTAGGGAAGAGATGACTGGTTTTCCCTTCACCTTAATCTCACCAGGATCCCCCATCACTTGCCTCTGTAATGCCGGCGTTAGGCTCTTGGGTAGCCTGAAAACTGGTTCAGACTTACAGAAAGAGACCAGGGCAGTAGGGTCAAAGTTGAAGCCGAAATTGGGGTAAGTAACTGCCAATCTGATGTTCAAAAGTTATTGTTGGTTATAAGAGACGGTAGCAGAAACATTTTGTGAAAATAAGTTAAAGAACGCCTAACGAATCACAAAATAGCAAAGCTGGGTCGGAGCTTGCAAAACGCCATCCAGCACAACGCCATCCAGCACAACGCCATCCAGCACAACGCCATCCAGCACAACGCCATCCAGCACAACGCCATCCAGTACAACAACATCTAGCACAACGCCATCCAGCACAACGCCATCCAGCACAACGCCATCCAGCACAACGCCATCCAGCACAACGCCATCCAGCACAACGCCATCTAGCACAACGCCATCCAGCACAACGCCATCTAGCACAACGCCATCCAGTAGAACGCCATCTAGCACAACGCCATCCAGCACAACGCCATCTAGCACAACGCCATCCAGTACAACGCCATCAGGCACAACGCCATCCAGTACAACGCCATCAGGCACAACGCCATCCAGTACAACGCCATCTAGCACAACGCCATCCAGTACAACGCCATCTAGCACAACGCCATCCAGTACAACGCCATCTAGCACAACGCCATCCAGCACAACGCCATCCAGCACAACGCCATCCAGCACAACGCCATCCAGTACAACGCCATCTAGCACAACGCCATCCAGCACAACGCCATCTTACATGTCAGAGGTTCTATTATGTTTTGTTTTGATGAGATGAAACCGGAGAAAATGCTTCAGTTCTGCAGGGGTCCCTCTCCTTTTCTGTGTCTTCTGTCTACAATGAAACAGGCCTAAAAGCCCTTCATAGTGTTGGCCTGCAGACAGACACGTTGTTTTAGTCAGACCAGCCTGAAGCCTGCAGTGATGATTGAGTGTTTTCTAGTCAGACCAGCCTGAAGCCTGCAGTGATGATTGTGTGTTTTCTAGTCAGACCAGGCTGAATCCTGCAGTGATGATTGAGTGTTTTCTAGTCAGACCAGCCTGAATCCTGCAGTGATGATTGAGTGTTTTCTAGTCAGACCAGCCTGAATCCTGCAGTGATGATTGAGTGTTTTCTAGTCAGACCAGCCTGAAGCCTGCAGTGATGATTGAGTGTTTTCTAGTCAGACCAGGCTGAAGCCTGCAGTGATGATTGAGTGTTTTCTAGTCAGACCAGCCTGAATCCTGCAGTGATGATTGAGTGTTTTCTAGTCAGACCAGGCTGAAGCCTGCAGTGATGATTGAGTGTTTTCTAGTCAGACCAGCCTGAATCCTGTAGTGATGATTGAGTGTTTTCTAGTCAGACCAGCCTGAATCCTGCAGTGATGATTGAGTGTTTTCTAGTCAGACCAGCCTGAATCCTGCAGTGATGATTGAGTGTTTTCTAGTCAGACCAGCTGAATCCTGCAGTGATGATTGAGTGTTTTCTAGTCAGACCAGCCTGAATCCTGCAGTGATGATTGAGTGTTTTCTAGTCAGACCAGCCTGAATCCTGTAGTGATGATTGAGTGTTTTCTAGTCAGACCAGCCTGAATCCTGCAGTGATGATTGAGTGTTTTCTAGTCAGACCAGCCTGAATCCTGCAGTGATGATTGAGTGTTTTCTAGTCAGACCAGCCTGAAGCCTGCAGTGATGATTGAGTGTTTTCTAGTCAGACCAGGCTGAAGCCTGCAGTGATGATTGAGTGTTTTCTAGTCAGACCAGCCTGAATCCTGCAGTGATGATTGAGTGTTTTCTAGTCAGACCAGGCTGAAGCCTGCAGTGATGATTGAGTGTTTTCTAGTCAGACCAGCCTGAATCCTGTAGTGATGATTGAGTGTTTTCTAGTCAGACCAGGCTGAATCCTGCAGTGATGATTGAGTGTTTTCTAGTCAGACCAGCCAGAATCCTGCAGTGATGATTGTGTATCCTCTCCAACATCAGCTCCTACTTGGCTCAGATACCACTCATCTATTTTAGAAGTCCACTTGATGCACACTGTTTTCCAAGGGAGGGAGGCCTGAAAATATTCGTGTTGTGTGATTTTGATGCTACTGGATGATTTTGACATTTTCATGTATTTATAAAGAAGAATAATCAATGTAACATACATGCAAAACATTCATAAAGGTGGTTGAGAGACTTTAGATTTTTTCTGTAGTAAATACTGTCACGTTTTGACCTGAGCTCCTTTGTTTTGTCTTTATTTAGTATTGGTCAGAGCGTGAGTTGGGGTGGGCAGTCTGTTTGTTTTTCTATATTTTCTATTTCTGTGTTTGGCCTGATATGGTTCTCAATCAGAGGCAGCTGTCTATCGTTGTCCCTGATTGAGAACCATATTTAGGTAGCCTGTTTTCCTTCATATTTTGTGGGTGGTTATTTTCAGTCTTTGTGTGTCTGCACCAGCCAGAACTGTTTCCTGTTGTGTGTCTGCACCAGCCAGAACTGTTTCCTGTTGTGTGTCTGCACCAGCCAGAACTGTTTCCTGTTGTGTGTCTGCACCAGCCAGAACTGTTTCCTGTTGTGTGTCTGCACCAGCCAGAACTGTTTCCTGTTGTGTGTCTGCACCAGCCAGAACTGTTTCCTGTTGTGTGTCTGCACCAGCCAGAACTGTTTCCTGTTGTGTGTCTGCACCAGCCAGAACTGTTTCCTGTTGTGTGTCTGCACCAGCCAGAACTGTTTTCTGTTGTGTGTCTGCACCAGCCAGAACTGTTTCCTGTTGTGTGTCTGCACCAGCCAGAACTGTTTCCTGTTGTGTGTCTGCACCAGCCAGAACTGTTTCCTGTTGTGTGTCTGCACCAGCCAGAACTGTTTCCTGTTGTGTGTCTGCACCAGCCAGAACTGTTTCCTGTTGTGTGTCTGCACCAGCCAGAACTGTTTCCTGTTGTGTGTCTGCACCAGCCAGAACTGTTTCCTGTTGTGTGTCTGCACCAGCCAGAACTGTTTCCTGTTGTGTGTCTGCACCAGACAGAACTGTTTCCTGTTGTGTGTCTGCACCAGACAGAACTGTTTCGGTTGTCAATTTGTTGTCTTGTATTTTTTGAAATGTTCAGTTTCTTATTAAATAAGATGAACACTAACCACGCTGCACTTTGGTCCTCTCCTCCTTCCGTCCAAGACAGCCGTTACAGATACAATGATGTCTACGGATGTGTTCTATTTGTCTGTTTATAAGATAGCTAATTCTGAACCACCATACAACCCATAACAGGGTGGGTTCTGTAGCTCAGTTGGTAGAGCATGGCGCTTGTAATGCCAGGGTAGTGGGTTCGATCCCCGGGACCACCCATACATAGAATGTATGCACACATGACTGTAAGTCGCTTTGGATAAAAGCGTCTGCTAAATGGCATATATAACAGCCCAGCATCACTGGTGACCACTTGAAGGAAAACAGCAAGTATGATGAGAAAAAGTCTAATGAAAGCAAAACATTTCTGAGAGGCGTAGCTGGCCTCTGTGTCAGCTCAGACAGACAGAGAGAGATGCCCTGAGAAGAATGAATGGTGATATTTTACACTGAGAAGGAGAGGATGGTGACGTGGTGCTGGTCTCTGTGCATCTCTAAGGTCAGGTCCAACCCTCGGGGCTGCTGTCTCCGGTCGCTCATTCATCAAGGGGAAATTGAATTGTTCCCCCTGCCAGCACGCCAAAGAGTCCAACCAATATTTTGACCCAAATCTGGCTGGTCATACTGAAACTCACAGATGACGGATCCTAATATGATTTACCTCCTGCCACGGCTAAGTGGTCAAGCACTCTGTCTCTCTCTGTGTCTCTCTCTCTCTGTGTCTCTCTCTCTCTCTGTGTCTCTCTCTCTCTCTGTCTCTCTCTCTCTGTCTCTGTCTCTCTCTCTCTGTCTCTCTCTCTCTCTCTCTCTGTGTCTCTCTCTGTGTCTCTCTCTGTGTCTCTCTCTGTGTCTCGCTCTCTCTCTCTCGCGCGAGAGGTAGATATTTGAGGTAGATATGTACATGAAGGCAGGGTAAAGTGACACCAGGATAGATAATAATAAGGTATTTGAGGTAGATATGTACATGAAGGCAGGGTAACGTGACTAGACATCAGGATAGATAATAATGAGGTATTAGAGGTAGATATGTACATGAAGGCAGGGTAAAGAGACATCAGTATAGATAATAATAAGGTATTAGAGGTAGATATGTACATGAAGGCAAGGTAAAGAGACATCAGGATAGATAATAATAAGGTATTAGAGGTAGATATGTACATGAAGGCAGGGTAAAGAGACATCAGGATAGATAATAATAAGGTATTAGAGGTAGATATGAACATGAAGGCAGGGTAAAGAGACATCAGGATAGATAATAATAAGGTATTAGAGGTAGATATGTACATGAAGGCAGGGTAAAGAGACATCAGGATAGATAATAATAAGGTATTAGAGGTAGATATTACATGAAGGCAAGGTAAAGAGACATCAGGATAGATAATAATAAGGTATTAGAGGTAGATATGTACATGAAGGCAGGGTAACGTGACTAGACATCAGGATAGATAATAATAAGGTATTAGAGGTAGATATGTACATGAAGGCAGGGTAAAGAGACATCAGGATAGATAATAATAAGGTATTAGAGGTAGATATGTACATGAAGGCAGGGTAAAGAGACATCAGGATAGATAATAATAAGGTATTAGAGGTAGATATGTACATGAAGGCAGGGTAAAGAGACATCAGAATAGATAATAATAAGGTATTAGAGGTAGATATGTACATGAAGGCAGGGTAAAGAGACATCAGGATAGATAATAATAAGGTATTAGAGGTAGATATGTACATGAAGGCAAGGTAAAGAGACATCAGGATAGATAATAATAAGGTATTAGAGGTAGATATGTACATGAAGGCAGGGTAACGTGACTAGACATCAGGATAGATAATAATAAGGTATTAGAGGTAGATATGTACATGAAGGCAGGGTAAAGAGACATCAGGATAGATAATAATAAGGTATTAGAGGTAGATATGTACATGAAGGCAGGGTAAAGAGACATCAGGATAGATAATAATAAGGTATTAGAGGTAGATATGTACATGAAGGCAGGGTAAAGAGACATCAGAATAGATAATAATAAGGTATTAGAGGTAGATATGTACATGAAGGCAGGGTAAAGAGACATCAGGATAGATAATAATAAGGTATTAGAGGTAGATATGTACATGAAGGCAGGGTAACGTGACTAGACATCAGGATAGATAATAATAAGGTATTAGAGGTAGATATGTACATGAAGGCAGGGTAACGTGACATCAGGATAGATAATAATAAGGTATTAGAGGTAGATATGTACATGAAGGCAGGGTAAAGTGACTAGACATCAGGATAGATAATAATAAGGTATTAGAGGTAGATATGTACATGAAGGCAGGGTAAAGAGACATCAGGATAGATCATAATAAGAGTAAAATAAAGATCAGAGTAGCAGCAGCATATTATGAATGTGAAAGTGTGTGTGTGTGTGTTGTCAGTGTGTGTGTGTGTTGTGTCGGTATGGGTGTGTGTGTGTGTTAATGTGTGTGTATGTTAATGTGTGTGTATGTTAATGTGTGTGAGTATCCGTGTAGTTTGTGTTGTGTTGGTATGGGTGTGTGTGTTAATGTGTGTGTATGTTAATGTCTGTGTATGTTAATGTGTGTATGTTAATGTGTGTGTATGTTAGTGTGTGTGTTAGTGTGTATGTTAGTGTGTGTGAGGATCAGTGTAGTTTGTGTTGTGTCGGTATGGGTGTGTGTGTGTGTATGTTAATGTGTAGTTTGTGTAGATAGTTGTGTTGTGTTGGTATGGGTGTGTGTATGTTAATGTGTAGTTTGTGTAGATAGTTGTGTTGTGTTGGTATGGGTGTGTGTGTATCAGTGTAGTTTGTGTAGATAGTTGTGTTGTGTTGGTATGGGTGTGTGTGTGTATCAGTGTAGTTTGTGTAGATAGTTGTGTTGTGTTGGTATGGGTGTGTGTATCAGTGTAGTTTGTGTAGATAGTTGTGTTGTGTTGGTATGGGTGTGTGTGTGTATCAGTGTAGTTTGTGTAGATAGTTGTGTTGTGTTGGTATGGGTGTGTGTATCAGTGTAGTTTGTGTAGATAGTTGTGTTGTGTTGGTATGGGTGTGTGTGTGTATCAGTGTAGTTTGTGTAGATAGTTGTGTTGTGTTGGTATGGGTGTGTGTGTGTATCAGTGTAGTTTGTGTAGATAGTTGTGTTGTGTTGGTATGGGTGTGTGTGTGTATCAGTGTAGTTTGTGTAGATAGTTGTGTTGTGTTGGTATGGGTGTGTGTATCAGTGTAGTTTGTGTAGATAGTTGTGTTGTGTTGGTATGGGTGTGTGTATCAGTGTAGTTTGTGTAGATAGTTGTGTTGTGTTGGTATGGGTGTGTGTATCAGTGTAGTTTGTGTAGATAGTTGTGTTGTGTTGGTATGGGTGTGTGTGTGTATCAGTGTAGTTTGTGTAGATAGTTGTGTTGTGTTGGTATGGGTGTGTGTATCAGTGTAGTTTGTGTAGATAGTTGTGTTGTGTTGGTATGGGTGTGTGTATCAGTGTAGTTTGTGTAGATAGTTGTGTTGTGTTGGTATGGGTGGTGTGTGTGTATCAGTGTAGTTTGTGTAGATAGTTGTGTTGTGTTGGTATGGGTGTGTGTATCAGTGTAGTTTGTGTAGATAGTTGTGTTGTGTTGTGTTGGTATGGGTGTGTGTGTGTATCAGTGTAGTTTGTGTAGATAGTTGTGTTGTGTTGGTATGGGTGTGTGTATCAGTGTAGTTTGTGTAGATAGTTGTGTTGGTATGGGTGTGTGTGTGTATCAGTGTAGTTTGTGTAGATAGTTGTGTTGGTATGGGTGTGTGTGTGTATCAGTGTAGTTTGTGTAGATAGTTGTGTTGTGTTGGTATGGGTGTGTGTGTGTATCAGTGTAGTTTGTGTAGATAGTTGTGTTGTGTTGGTATGTGTGTGTGTATCAGTGTAGTTTGTGTAGATAGTTGTGTTGTGTTGGTATGGGTGTGTGTGTGTATCAGTGTAGTTTGTGTAGATAGTTGTGTTGTGTTGGTATGGGTGTGTGTGTGTATCAGTGTAGTTTGTGTAGATAGTTGTGTTGTGTGTGTATCAGTGTAGTTTGTGTAGATAGTTGTGTTGTGTTGGTATGGGTGTGTGTATCAGTGTAGTTTGTGTAGATAGTTGTGTTGGTATGGGTGTGTGTATCAGTGTAGTTTGTGTAGATAGTTGTGTTGGTATGGGTGTGTGTATCAGTGTAGTTTGTGTAGATAGTTGTGTTGGTATGGGTGTGTGTATCAGTGTAGTTTGTGTAGATAGTTGTGTTGTGTTGGTATGGGTGTGTGTATCAGTGTAGTTTGTGTAGATAGTTGTGTTGTGTTGGTATGGGTGTGTGTGTGTATCAGTGTAGTTTGTGTAGATAGTTGTGTTGTGTTGGTATGGGTGTGTGTATCAGTGTAGTTTGTGTAGATAGTTGTGTTGGTATGGGTGTGTGTATCAGTGTAGTTTGTGTAGATAGTTGTGTTGTGTTGGTATGGGTGTGTGTATCAGTGTAGTTTGTGTAGATAGTTGTGTTGTGTTGGTATGGGTGTAGTTTGTCAGGTTGTGTTGGTATCAGTGTATCAGTGTAGTTTGTGTAGATAGTTGTGTTGTGTTGGTATGGGTGTGTGTATCAGTGTAGTTTGTGTAGATAGTTGTGTTGTGTTGGTATGGGTGTGTGTGTGTATCAGTGTAGTTTGTGTAGATAGTTGTGTTGTGTTGGTATGGGTGTGTGTATCAGTGTAGTTTGTGTAGATAGTTGTGTTGGTATGGGTGTGTGTATCAGTGTAGTTTGTGTAGATAGTTGTGTTGTGTTGGTATGGGTGTGTGTGTGTATCAGTGTAGTTTGTGTAGATAGTTGTGTTGGTATGGGTGTGTGTATCAGTGTAGTTTGTGTAGATAGTTGTGTTGTGTTGGTATGGGTGTGTGTGTGTATCAGTGTAGTTTGTGTAGATAGTTGTGTTGTGTTGGTATGGGTGTGTGTATCAGTGTAGTTTGTGTAGATAGTTGTGTTGTGTTGGTATGGGTGTGTGTGTGTATCAGTGTAGTTTGTGTAGATAGTTGTGTTGTGTTGGTATGGGTGTGTGTATCAGTGGTGTGGTATGGTATGGGTGTGTGTATCAGTGTAGTTTGTGTAGATAGTTGTGTTGTGTTGGTATGGTGTGTGTGTGTATCAGTGTAGTTTGTGTAGATAGTTGTGTTGTGTTGGTATGGGTGTGTGTATCAGTGTAGTTTGTGTAGATAGTTGTGTTGTGTTGGTATGGGTGTGTGTGTGTATCAGTGTAGTTTGTGTAGATAGTTGTGTTGTGTTGGTATGGGTGTGTGTGTGTATCAGTGTAGTTTGTGTAGATAGTTGTGTTGTGTTGGTATGGTTGTGTTGTGTGTGTATCAGTGTAGTTTGTGTAGATAGTTGTGTTGTGTTGGTATGGGTGTGTGTATCAGTGTAGTTTGTGTAGATAGTTGTGTTGTGTTGGTATGGGTGTGTGTATCAGTGTAGTTTGTGTAGATAGTTGTGTTGTGTTGGTATGGGTGTGTGTATCAGTGTAGTTTGTGTAGATAGTTGTGTTGTGTTGGTATGGGTGTGTGTATCAGTGTAGTTTGTGTAGAGTTGTGTTGTGTTGGTATGGGTGTGTGTGTGTATCAGTGTAGTTTGTGTAGATAGTTGTGTTGTGTTGGTATGGGTGTGTGTGTGTATCAGTGTAGTTTGTGTAGATAGTTGTGTTGTGTTGGTATGGGTGTGTGTATCAGTGTAGTTTGTGTAGATAGTTGTGTTGTGTTGGCATGGGTGTGTGTATCAGTGTAGTTTGTGTAGATAGTTGTGTTGTGTTGGTATGGGTGTGTGTGTGTATCAGTGTAGTTTGTGTAGATAGTTGTGTTGTGTTGGTATGGGTGGGTGTGTGTATCAGTGTAGTTTGTGTAGATAGTTGTGTTGTGTTGGTATGGGTGGGTGTGTGTATCAGTGTAGTTTGTGTAGATAGTTGTGTTGTGTTGGTATGGGTGTGTGTGTGTATCAGTGTAGTTTGTGTAGATAGTTGTGTTGGTATGGGTGTGTGTATCAGTGTAGTTTGTGTAGATAGTTGTGTTGTGTTGGTATGTGTGTGTGTGTGTATCAGTGTAGTTTGTAGTCAGTGTAGTTTGTTGTTTGTGTAGATAGTTGTGTTGTGTTGGTATGGGTGTGTGTGTGTATCAGTGTAGTTTGTGTAGATAGTTGTGTTGGTATGGGGTGTGTGTATCAGTGTAGTTTGTGTAGATAGTTGTGTTGTGTTGGTATGGGTGTGTGTGTGTATCAGTGTAGTTTGTGTAGATAGTTGTGTTGTGTTGGTATGGGTGTGTGTGTGTATCAGTGTAGTTTGTGTAGATAGTTGTGTTGGTATGGGTGTGTGTATCAGTGTAGTTTGTGTAGATAGTTGTGTTGTGTTGGTATGGGTGTGTGTATCAGTGTAGTTTGTGTAGATAGTTGTGTTGTGTTGGTATGGGTGTGTGTATCAGTGTAGTTTGTGTAGATAGTTGTGTTGTGTTGGTATGGGTGTGTGTGTCAGTGTAGTTTGTGTAGATAGTTGTGTTGTGTTGGTATGGGTGTGTGTATCAGTGTAGTTTGTGTAGATAGGGCATTTTGAAAGTATTCAGACCCCTTCCCCTTTTCCACATGTTACAGCCTTATCGTAAAATAAAATAAAGAAATACAAATCCTCATCAATCTACAAAAAAATCCCCCATAATGACAAATCAAAAACAGGTTTTTAGACATTTTTGCAAATGTAATAAATTTAGAAAATCTATGAAAATCTGAGACTCTAAACTGAGCTCAGGTGCATTCGGTTTCCATTGATCATCCTTGTGATGTTTCTACAACTTGATTGGAGTCCACCTGTGGTAAATTCAATTGATTGGACATAATTTTGGAAAGGCACACACCTGTCTATATAACACACCTGTCTATATCAGGTCCCACAGTAGACAGTGAATGCCAGCGCAAAAACCAAGCCATGAGGTCGACGGAATTGTTCGTAGAGCTCCGAGACAGCATTAAAGGTCCCCAAGAACACAGTGGCATCCATCGTTCTTAAATGGAAGAAGTTTGGAACCACCAAGACTCTTCCTAGAGCTGGAAACCCGGCCAAACTGAGCAATTGGGGGAGAAGGGCCTTGGTCAGGGAGGTGACCAAGAACCCGATGGTCACACTGACAGAGCTCTAGAGTTCCTCTGTGGAGATGGGAGAATCTTCCAGAAGGACAACCATCTCTGCAGCACTCCACCTATCAGGCCTTTATGGTAGAATAGCCGGATGGAAGCCACTCCTCAGTAAAAGGCAAATGACAACACTAGATTAGATTAGACTACACTAGATTAGACAGCAGTAACCCCTACACTAGATTAGACAGCAGTAACCCCTACACTAGAATAGACAGCAGTAACCACTACACTAGATTAGACAGCAGTAACCCCTACACTAGATTAGACAGCAGTAACCCCTACACTAGATTAGACAGCAGTAACCCCTACACTAGAATAGACAGCAGTAACCCCTACACTAGATTAGACAGCAGTAACCACTACACTAGATTAGACAGTAGTAACCCCTACACTAGATTAGACAGCAGTAACCACTACACTAGATTAGACAGCAGTAACCACTACACTAGATTAGACAGCAGTAACCACTACACTAGATTAGACAGCAGTAACCCCTACACTAGATTAGACAGCAGTAACCCTTAACACTAGATTAGACAGCAGTAACCACTACACTAGATTAGACAGCAGTAACCACTACACTAGATTAGACAGCAGTAACCCCTACACTAGATTAGACAGCAGTAACCCCTACACTAGATTAGACAGTAGTAACCCCTACACTAGATTAGACAGCAGTAACCCCTACACTAGATTAGACAGCAGTAACCCCTACACTAGATTAGACAGCAGTAACCCCCACACTAGATTAGACAGCAGTAACCCCTACACTAGATTAGACAGCAGTAACCCCTACACTAGATTAGACAGCAGTAACCCCTACACTAGATTAGACAGCAGTAACCCCTACACTAGATTAGACAGCAGTAACCCCTACACTAGATTAGACAGCAGTAACCCCTACACTAGATTAGACAGCAGTAACCCCTACACGAGAATAGACAGCAGTAACCCCTACACTAGATTAGACAGCAGTAACCCCTGCACTAGATTAGACAGCAGTAACCCCTACACTAGATTAGACAGTAGTAACCCCTACACTAGATTAGACAGCAGTAACCCCTACACTAGATTAGACAGCAGTAACCCCTACACTAGATTAGACAGCAGTAACCCCTACACTAGATTAGACAGCAGTAACCACTACACTAAATTAGACAGCAGTAACCCCTACACTAGATTAGACAGCAGTAACCCCTACACTAGATTAGACAGCAGTAACCCCTACACTAGATTAGACAGCAGTAACCCCTACACTAGATTAGACAGCAGTAACCCCTACACTAGATTAGACAGCAGTAACCCCTACACTAGAATAGACAGCAGTAACCACTACACTAGAGCAGACAGTGCTTCACTGTTCACTAATCTCTGGTGTGTATTAATGCTTGGCCCTGTGTGTGTGTGTGTGTGTGTGTGTGTGTGTGTGTGTGTGTGTGTGTGTGTGTGTGTGTGTGTGTGTGTGTGTGTGTGTGTGTGTGTGTGTGTGTGTGTGTGTGTGTGTTTAGCGGTGTGTGTTTAGCGGTGTGTGTTTAGCGGTGTGTGTTTAGCGGTGTGTGTTTAGCGGTGTTTGTTTAGCGGCTCGTGAGTAAACATTTTACAGTAAAGACTACACCTGTTGTGTTTAGCGCATCTGACCAATAATATTTAATTTAATTTGTCAGTGTTCCAGCACTTTTCCACTCTGTGTTGTTCTTTTATTCCCTCATTTTGTCAAACCTCAATAAACTCAATCAGTGGTAAGTGAAGAGAATCACATAAGACTGAATCCCAAATGGCACATATAGTGCACTATGTTTAGGTAGTGCACTATAAAGAGGAACAGGGTGCAATTTGGGACACAGCCTGACACCACAGCCATTCAGATCCAGAACCCAACAGGGACACATTCTTACACCAGTCATTCAGATACAGAACCCCAACAGGGACCCATCCTGACACCACAGTCATTCAGATTCAGAAACCCAACAGGGACACAGCCTGACACCACAGTCATTCAGATACAGAACCCCAACAGGGACCCATCCTGACACCACAGTCATTCAGATTCAGAAACCCAACAGGGACACAGCCTGACACCACAGTCATTCAGATACAGAACCCAACAGGGACACAGCCTGACACCACAGTCATTCAGATTCAGAACCCAACAGGGACCCATCCTGACACCAGTCATTCAGATACAGAACCCAACAGGGACCCATCCTGACACCACAGTCATTCAGATCCAGAACCCAACAGGGACACAGCCTGACACCACAGTCATTCAGATCCAGAACCCAACAGGGACCCCGCCTGACACCACAGTCATTCAGATTCAGAAACCCAACAGGGACACAGCCTGACACCAGTCATTCAGATACAGAACCCCAACAGGGACCCATCCTGACACCACAGTCATTCAGATTCAGAAACCCAACAGTGAATATCAAGACATTGTGTAGGCGTAGCTGCCACAGTGCTCAAGCCAGGACATTTCCACCCACTTCTACGGCTGTTGTTTATGATATTTAGAATCACTGAGATTGGCAGAACATGTAGACGTTTACACAGCTTTCATTTATTTAATTTATAGAGATTTACACTGATAAATTAGAGTTTAGAGTCACTTTAAAGGAAAGATCGTAGAATTAGGTATAGATTCTACGTGAATTATAGAACGTCAATAGGGTAGAGGCACAAATCCACAAGATATCTGACATCAGTAAAATATAGATGCATTTCTGATATCCATCTGAAACAGAGGAGGAGGAGGAGGTTGAGGAGGTGGAGGAGGAAGAGTAGACGGTAGAGGAGGAGGAAAAGAAAGTGGTAGTGGAGGAGGTGGAGGAGGAGGAGGAGGTTGATGAGGAGGAGAAGGAGGTAGAGGAGGAGGTAGAGGATGAGGTAGAGGAGGAGGTTGATGAAGAGGAGTAGAAGGTGGTAGAAGAGGAAGAGGTAGAGGAGGAGGTTGATGAGTCGGAGGTGGAGGAAGTGGAGGATGTAGAGGAGGAGGTTGATTAGGAGGAGTAGGAGGTAGAGGAGGAGGTAGAGGAGGAGGAGAAGGAGGTAGAGGAGGAGGTAGAGGAGGAGGTTGATGAAGAGGAGTAGAAGGTAGAGGAGGAGAAGGAGGAAGAGGAGGAGGTAGAGGAGGAGGTTGATTAAGAGGAGTAGAAGGTAGAGGAGGAGAAGGAGGAAGAGGAGGAGGTAGAGGAGGAAGAGGAGGAGGTAGAGGAGGAGGTTGATGAGTAGGAGATGGAGGAAGAGGAGGATGAGCAGGAGGTTGATGCGGAGGAGTAGTGGGTAGAGGAAGAGGAGGAAGAAGATGAGGTAGAGGATCAGGAGGTTATGGAGGTGGAGAAGGAAGAGGAGGAGGTTGATGAGGAGGAGTAGGGGGTAGAGGAGGAGGAGGAGGAGGAAGAAGATGAGGTAAAGATAGAGGAGGAGAAGGTGGAGGAGGAGGAGGTGGAGGAGGTGAAGGAGGAGGAGGGTGAATTAGCATCTCTGACAAAGAGTCCAAACGTTGCACAGTAAACTGCGGGAGGGAGCATTCATCAGTGTGCAATCGTTATTTTAAAAAAATCAGAGATTCTCACACCATTCTTGACATGCTGCTCATAATTAATGTGCATGATAGATATTAACTCTGTCACAGGAAGGACTGATGACTGCCTGGCCCTGGGATGAAGCTCTGTCACAGGAAGGAGGGATGACTGCCTGGCCCTGGGATAAAGCTCTGTCACAGGAAGGACTGATGACTGCCTGGCCCTGGGATAAAGCTCTGTCACAGGAAGGACTGATGACTGCCTGGCCCTGGGATAAAGCTCTGTCACAGGAAGGACTGATGACTGCCTGGCCCTGGGATGAAGCTCTGTCACAGGAAGGACTGATGACTGCCTGGCCCTGGGGTGAAGCTCTGTCACAGGAAGGACTGATGACTGCCTGGCCCTGGGGTGAAGCTCTGTCACAGGAAGGACTGATGACTGCCTGGCCCTGAGATGAAGCTCTGTCACAGGAAGGACTGATGACTGCCTGGCCCTGGGGTGAAGCTCTGTCACAGGAAGGACTGATGACTGCCTGGCCCTGGGGTGAAGCTCTGTCACAGGAAGGACTGATGACTGCCTGGCCCTGGGGTGAAGCTCTGTCACAGGAAGGACTGATGACTGCCTGGCCCTGGGATGAAGCTCTGTCACAGGAAGGACTGATGACTGCCTGGCCCTGGGATGAAGCTCTGTCACAGGAAGGACTGATGACTGCCTGGCCCTGGGATGAAGCTCTGTCACAGGAAGGACTGATGACTGCCTGGCCCTGGGATGAAGCTCTGTCACAGGAAGGACTGATGACTGCCTGGCCCTGGGGTGAAGCTCTGTCACAGGAAGGACTGATGACTGCCTGGCCCTGGGATGAAGCTCTGTCACAGGAAGGACTGATGACTGCCTGGCCCTGGGATGAAGCTCTGTCACAGGAAGGACTGATGACTGCCTGTTCCTGGGATGAAATTACACCCGAGTCAGTCGTGCTTTTGGGCCCATAGGGACCACCAGAAAGGGAATGACGGTACCATTGAGGACACAGACTGGGGTAAACCTGCTGAAGCTGTTTTCGTAGCAGATAACTCTAAGACAGACCAGAGCAGAGCAGCAGTAGATATCCAATCTAACACAGACCAGAGCAGAGCAGCAGTAGACATCCAATCTAAGACAGACCAGAGCAGAGCAGCAGTAGACATCCAATCTAAGACAGACCAGAGCAGAGCAGCAGTAGATATCCAATCTAAGACAGACCAGAGCAGAGCAGCAGTAGATATCCAATCTAAGACAGACCAGAGCAGAGCAGCAGTAGATATCCAATCTAAGACAGACCAGAGCAGAGCAGCAGCAGACATCCAATCTAACACAGACCAGAACAGCAGTAGATATCCAATCTAACACAGACCAGAACAGAGCAGCAGTAGACATCCAATCTAAGACAGACCAGAACAGAGCAGCAGTAGATATCCAATCTAAGACAGACCAGAACAGAGCAGCAGCAGACATCCAATCTAACACAGAGCAGAGCAGCAGCAGACATCCAATCTAACACAGACCAGAACAGAGCAGCAGCAGATATCCAATCTAAGACAGACCAGAACAGCAGTAGACATCCAATCTAAGACAGACCAGAGCAGAGCAGCAGTAGACATCCAATCTAAGACAGACCAGAGCAGAGCAGCAGTAGACATCCAATCTAAGACAGACCAGAACAGAGCAGCAGCAGATATCCAATCTAAGACAGACCAGAACAGCAGTAGATATCCAATCTAAGACAGACCAGAACAGCAGTAGATATCCAATCTAAGACAGACCAGAACAGCAGCAGACATCCAATCTAACACAGACCAGAACAGAGCAGCAGTAGATATCCAATCTAAGACAGACCAGAACAGCAGCAGACATCCAATCTAACACAGACCAGAACAGAGCAGCAGCAGACATCCAATCTAAGACAGACCAGAACAGAGCAGCAGCAGACATCCAATCTAAGACAGACCAGAACAGAGCAGCAGCAGACATCCAATCTAAGACAGACCAGAGCAGAGCAGCAGTAGATATCCAATCTAAGACAGACCAGAACAGAGCAGCAGCAGACATCCAATCTAAGACAGACCAGAGCAGAGCAGCAGTAGACATCCAATCTAAGACAGACCAGAGCAGAGCAGCAGTAGATATCCAATCTAAGACAGACCAGAGCAGAGCAGCAGTAGATATCCAATCTAAGACAGACCAGAGCAGAGCAGCAGTAGATATCCAATCTAAGACAGACCAGAGCAGAGCAGCAGCAGACATCCAATCTAACACAGACCAGAACAGCAGTAGATATCCAATCTAACACAGACCAGAACAGAGCAGCAGTAGATATCCAATCTAAGACAGACCAGAACAGAGCAGCAGCAGACATCCAATCTAACACAGAGCAGAGCAGCAGCAGACATCCAATCTAACACAGACCAGAACAGAGCAGCAGCAGATATCCAATCTAAGACAGACCAGAACAGCAGTAGACATCCAATCTAAGACAGACCAGAGCAGAGCAGCAGTAGACATCCAATCTAAGACAGACCAGAGCAGAGCAGCAGTAGACATCCAATCTAAGACAGACCAGAGCAGAGCAGCAGTAGACATCCAATCTAAGACAGACCAGAACAGAGCAGCAGCAGATATCCAATCTAAGACAGACCAGAACAGCAGTAGATATCCAATCTAAGACAGACCAGAACAGCAGTAGATATCCAATCTAAGACAGACCAGAACAGCAGCAGACATCCAATCTAACACAGACCAGAACAGAGCAGCAGTAGATATCCAATCTAAGACAGACCAGAACAGCAGCAGACATCCAATCTAACACAGACCAGAACAGAGCAGCAGCAGACATCCAATCTAAGACAGACCAGAACAGAGCAGCAGCAGACATCCAATCTAACACAGACCAGAACAGAGCAGCAGCAGACATCCAATCTAAGACAGACCAGAACAGAGCAGCAGCAGACATCCAATCTAAGACAGACCAGAGCAGAGCAGCAGTAGATATCCAATCTAAGACAGACCAGAACAGAGCAGCAGCAGACATCCAATCTAAGACAGACCAGAGCAGAGCAGCAGTAGACATCCAATCTAAGACAGACCAGAGCAGAGCAGCAGTAGACATCCAATCTAAGACAGACCAGAGCAGAGCAGCAATAGACATCCAATCTAAGACAGACCAGAACAGAGCAGCAGTAGATATCCAATCTAAGACAGACCAGAACAGCAGTAGATATCCAATCTAAGACAGACCAGAACAGCAGTAGATATCCAATCTAAGACAGACCAGAGCAGAGCAGCAGTAGACATCCAATCTAAGACAGACCAGAGCAGAGCAGCAGTAGACATCCAATCTAAGACAGACCAGAACAGAGCAGCAGTAGATATCCAATCTAAGACAGACCAGAACAGCAGTAGATATCCAATCTAAGACAGACCAGAACAGCAGTAGATATCCAATCTAAGACAGACCAGAACAGCAGTAGATATCCAATCTAAGACAGACCAGAGCAGCAGTAGACATCCAATCTAAGACAGACCAGAACAGAGCAGCAGTAGATATCCAATCTAAGACAGACCAGAACAGCAGCAGACATCCAATCTAAGACAGACCAGAACAGCAGCAGACATCCAATCTAAGACAGACCAGAACAGCAGCAGACATCCAATCTAAGACAGACCAGAACAGCAGCAGACATCCAATCTAAGACAGACCAGAACAGCAGCAGACATCCAATCTAAGACAGACCAGAACAGCAGCAGACATCCAATCTAAGACAGACCAGAACAGCAGCAGACATCCAATCTAAGACAGACCAGAACAGAGCAGCAGCAGACAGCCAATCTAACACAGACCAGAACAGAGCAGCAGTAGACATCCAATCTAACACAGACCAGAACAGAGCAGCAGTAGATATCCAATCTAAGACAGACCAGAACAGAGCAGCAGCAGACATCCAATCTAACACAGACCAGAACAGAGCAGCAGTAGACATCCAATCTAACACAGACCAGAACAGAGCAGCAGTAGACATCCAATCTAAGACAGAAATTGAGCCACATGCGGTAGATAAATAAGTGTTATTTGAGTCAACACTGCATGGTGTTGTTACTCAACTGTGTTTAGTTCATTAAATGGCCTCATTATAATTCAGGAGTTAAATATTGGTTTCATCAGACTGAGAGAATCTTGTTCCTCATGGTCTGAGTCCTTTAGGTGCCTTTTGGAAAACTCCAAGCGGGCTGTCAAGTGCCTTTTACTGAGGAGTGGCTTCCGTCTGGCCACTCTACCATAAAGGCCTGATAGGTGGAGTGCTGCACAGTGTTGTCCTTCTGGAAGGTTTTTTCATCTCCACAGAGGAACTCAGGAGCTCTGTCAGAGTGAATATCTGGTTCTTGGTCACCTCCCTGACAAAGGCCATTTTCCCCCGTTTGCTCAGTTTGGCCGTGCGGCCAGCTCTAGGAAGAGTCTTGGTTCCAAACGTATTCTCTCTGACTTCTACGGACGATTCCTTTGACCTCTGGGCTCCTTATATAGAATGTTGTCTGCCTTTCCAATAATGTCCAATCAAATGAATTTACCACAGGTGGACTCCAATCAAGTTGTTGGAACATGTCAAGGATGATCAAAGGAAACTGGATGCACCTGAGCTCAATTTTGAGTCTCATTAGCAAAGGGTCTGAATACTTAATTAATACTTAATTAATTAAATAATTTTATATTTTTGTATAAAAACCTGTTTTTGCTTCGTTACTATGGAGTATTGTCTGTGGATTGATGAGGAACATTTTTTTTTATTTAATCCATTTTAGAAGAAGGCTGTAAACAAATGTCTACATTCTGAATGCACTGTAGGTTGCCATTTTAGACTCACAAAGATACTGTCATCATCAGGTCAGTGACCCTTTTAAGGTAAAGACACCTCTGGATAATGTTGGTCCCTGTATGTAATGAAGGGAGGACCATATCTTTAACTGAATTTGAGCTCTGTAACGCTGTGAGGGTTTGGCTATACCTTACTATGTGGCCGAGAGCCCAGAAACGCAATAGAATAATGAGGCTAGTCCACACACACACACACACACACACACACACACACACACACACACACACACACACACACACACACACACACACACACACACACACACACACACACACACACACACACACACACACACACACACACACACACACACACACACACACACACACACACACACACACACACACACACACACACACACACTACCTAAGGTACCCCGTTCCTTATGTAATACACTACGGTGTCAATTGGGGTCAGTCACTCTTCTCCTGACTCCACCATGGGGTCAGTCACTCTTCTCCTGTCTCCACCATGGGGTCAGTCACTCTTCTCCTGTCTCCTGTCTCCACCATGGGGTCAGTCACTCTTCTCCTGTCTCCACCATGGGGTCAGTCACTCTTCTCCTGTCTCCTGACTCCACCATGGGGTCAGTCACTCTTCTCCTGTCTCCTGACTCCACCATGGGGTCAGTCACTCTTCTCCTGTCTCATGTCTCCTCCATGGGGTCAGTCACTCTTCTCCTGTCTCCTGACTCCACCATGGGGTCAGTCACTCTTCTCCTGTCTCATGTCTCCACCATGGGGTCAGTCACTCTTCTCCTGTCTCCACCATGGGGTCAGTCACTCTTCTCCTGTCTCCTGACTCCACCATGGGGTCAGTCACTATTCTCCTGTCTCCTGTCTCCACCATGGGGTCAGTCACTCTTCTCCTGTCTCCACCATGGGGTCAGTCACTCTTCTCCTGTCTCCACCATGGGGTCAGTCACTCTTCTCCTGTCTCCACCATGGGGTCAGTCACTCTTCTCCTGTCTCCATCAATCTTATTTTTGTAAATCTAGTCTCCGTCTTGAGGTAAAATTCATGGAAGTTGCTTAAAACACCAGGTCATTGGCTTCAGGAATGCTTTGTTGAAGTGTGCTGTTAAACTGCTTACTGTGTTTCTTTCTCAACTCCTGATGTAGAAGTTGATGGGAAGTTGAAAACAGAGTGAGTGGAACTGACATTTTGTGTACACTAAGTGCTTACAGTCTCTAAATCTCCAACTCTGCAAGAATTCTTTGCTGCCTTGCACATTAACTAATCATTCCACACGATTTCATTTAATTCACTTTCAGGGAACAGTATTATAAATATAAGCATGTTTCACACAACATGCTGATCCAGACAGGAAAAAAAACAAATCGGTTGGAAAGTAAGAAAAGTGTATTTGAACCTGTATGTTTAGAGGGAAAGCATTCTACAATGATGTATTGTAGTGTAGGGGGAAAGCATTCTACAATGATGTATTGTAGTGTAGGGGGAAAGCATTCTACAATGATGTATTGTAGTGTAGGGGGAAAGCATTCTACAATGATGTATTGTAGTGTAGGGGAAAGCATTCTACAATGATGTATTGTAGTGTAGGGGGAAAGCATTCTACAATGATGTATTGTAGTGTAGGGGGAAAGCATTCTACAATGATGTATTCTAGTTTAGAGGGAAAGCATTCTACAATGATGTATTGTAGTGTAGGGGGAAAGCATTCTACAATGATGTATTGTAGTGTAGGGGGAAAGCATTCTACAATGATGTATTGTAGTGTAGGGGGAAAGCATTCTACAATGATGTATTGTAGTGTAGGGGGAAAGCATTCTACAATGATGTATTGTAGTGTAGGGGGAAAGCATTCTACAATGATGTATTGTAGTGTAGGGGGAAAGCATTCTACAATGATGTATTGTAGTGTAGGGGAA
Source organism: Oncorhynchus gorbuscha (assembly GCF_021184085.1). NCBI lineage: Eukaryota > Metazoa > Chordata > Actinopteri > Salmoniformes > Salmonidae > Oncorhynchus > Oncorhynchus gorbuscha. Next base: position 2,126,926 of record NC_060187.1, on the reverse strand, counting down.
AGCATTCTACAATGATGTATTCTAGTTTAGAGGAAAGCATTCTACAATGATGTATTGTAGTGTAGGGGAAAGCATTCTACAATGATGTATTGTAGTGTAGGGGGAAAGCATTCTACAATGATGTATTGTAGTGTAGGGGAAAGCATTCTACAATGATGTATTGTAGTGTAGGGGGAAAGCATTCTACAATGATGTATTGTAGTGTAGGGGGAAAGCATTCTACAAATGATTGTAGTGTAGGGGAAAGCATTCTACAATGATGTATTGTAGTGTAGGGGGAAAGCATTCTACAATGATGTATTGTAGTGTAGGGGGAAAGCATTCTACAATGATGTATTGTAGTTTAGAGGGAAAGCATTCTACAATGATGTATTGTAGTGTAGGGGGAAAGCATTCTACAATGATGTATTGTAGTGTAGGGGGAAAGCATTCTACAATGATGTATTCTAGTTTAGAGGGAAAGCATTCTACAATGATGTATTGTAGTGTAGGGGAAAGCATTCTACAATGATGTATTGTAGTGTAGAGGGAAAGCATTCTACAATGATGTATTGTAGTGTAGGGGAAAGCATTCTACAATGATGTATTGTAGTGTAGGGGAAAGCATTCTACAATGATGTATTGTAGTTTAGAGGAAAGCATTCTACAATGATGTATTGTAGTGTAGGGGGAAAGCATTCTACAATGATGTATTGTAGTGTAGGGGGAAAGCATTCTACAATGATGTATTCTAGTTTAGAGGGAAAGCATTCTACAATGATGTATTGTAGTTTAGAGGGAAAGCATTCTACACTGATGTATTGTAGTGTAGAGGGAAAGCATTCTACAATGATGTATTGTAGTGTAGGGGGAAAGCATTCTACAATGATGTATTGTAGTATAGGGGGAAAGCATTTTACAATGATGCATTCTACAATGATGTATTCTAGTTTAGAGGGAAAGCATTCTACAATGATGTATTGTAGTGTAGGGGGAAAGCATTCTACAATGATGTATTGTAGTGTAGGGGGAAAGCATTCTACAATGATGTATTGTAGTGTAGGGGGAAAGCATTCTACAATGATGTATTGTAGTGTAGGGGGAAAGCATTCTACAATGATGTATTGTAGTGTAGGGGGAAAGCATTCTACAATGATGTATTGTAGTGTAGGGGAAAGCATTCTACAATGATGTATTGTAGTGTAGGGGAAAGCATTCTACAATGATGTATTGTAGTGTAGGGGGAAAGCATTCTACAATGATGTATTGTAGTGTAGGGGGAAAGCATTCTACAATGATGTATTGTAGTGTAGAGGGAAAGCATTCTACAATGATGTATTGTAGTGTAGAGGGAAAGCATTCTACAATGATGTATTGTAGTGTAGGGGGAAAGCATTCTACAATGATGCATTCTAGTTTAGAGGGGAAGCATTCTACAATGATGTATTGTAGTGTAGGGGGAAAGCATTCTACAATGATCTATTGTAGTGTAGGGGGAAAGCATTCTACAATGATGTATTGTAGTGTAGGGGGAAAGCATTCTACAATGATGTATTGTAGTGTAGGGGGAAAGCATTCTACAATGCTGTATTGTAGTGTAGGGGAAAGCATTCTACAATGATGTATTGTAGTGTAGGGGGAAAGCATTCTACAATGATGTATTGTAGTGTAGGGGAAAGCATTCTACAATGATGTATTGTAGTTTAGAGGGAAAGCATTCTACAATGATGTATTGTAGTGTAGGGGAAAGCATTCTACAATGATGTATTCTAGTGTAGGGGGAAAGCATTCTACAATGATGTATTGTAGTGTAGGGGAAAGCATTCTACAATGATGTATTGTAGTGTAGGGGGAAAGCATTCTACAATGATGTATTGTAGTGTAGGGGAAAGCATTCTACAATGATGTATTGTAGTGTAGGGGGAAAGCATTCTACAATGATGTATTGTAGTGTAGGGGGAAAGCATTCTACAATGATGTATTGTAGTGTAGGGGAAAGCATTCTACAATGATGTATTGTAGTGTAGGGGAAAGCATTCTACAATGATGTATTGTAGTGTAGAGGGAAAGCATTCTACAATGATGTATTGTAGTGTAGGGGGAAAGCATTCTACAATGATGTATTGTAGTGTAGGGGAAAGCATTCTACAATGATGTATTGTAGTGTAGGGGAAAGCATTCTACAATGATGTATTGTAGTGTAGTGGGGGAAAGCATTCTACAATGATGTATTGTAGTGTAGGGGGAAAGCATTCTACAATGATGTATTGTAGTGTAGGGGGAAAGCATTCTACAATGATGTATTGTAGTGTATTGGGGAGGGGAAAGCATTCTACAATGATGTATTGTAGTGTAGGGGAAAGCATTCTACAATGATGTATTGTAGTGTAGGGGAAAGCATTCTACAATGATGTATTGTAGTGTAGGGGAAAGCATTCTACAATGATGTATTGTAGTGTAGGGAAAGCATTCTACAATGATGTATTGTAGTGTAGGGGGAAAGCATTCTACAATGATGTATTGTAGTGTAGGGGGAAAGCATTCTACAATGATGTATTGTAGTGTAGGGGAAAGCATTCTACAATGATGTATTGTAGTGTAGGGGGAAAGCATTCTACAATGATGTATTGTAGTGTAGGGGGAAAGCATTCTACAATGATGTATTGTAGTGTAGGGGGAAAGCATTCTACAATGATGTATTGTAGTGTAGGGGGAAAGCATTCTACAATGATGTATTGTAGTGTGTACAATGATGTATTGTAGTGAGGGGAAAGCATTCTACAATGATGTATTGTAGTGTAGGGGAAAGCATTCTACAATGATGTATTGTAGTGTAGGGGAAAGCATTCTACAATGATGTATTGTAGTGTAGGGGAAAGCATTCTACAATGATGTATTGTAGTGTAGGGGAAAGCATTCTACAATGATGTATTGTAGTGTAGGGGGAAAGCATTCTACAATGATGTATTGTAGTGTAGGGGAAAGCATTCTACAATGATGTATTGTAGTGTAGGGGGAAAGCATTCTACAATGATGTATTGTAGTGTAGGGGAAAGCATTCTACAATGATGTATTGTAGTGTAGGGGGAAAGCATTCTACAATGATGTATTGTAGTGTAGGGGGAAAGCATTCTACAATGATGTAATGATGCATTCTATGATGTATTGTGTAGGGGGAAAGCATTCTACAATGATGTATTGTAGTGTAGGGGAAAGCATTCTACAATGATGTATTGTAGTTAGGGGGAAAGCATTCTACAATGATGTATTGTAGTGTAGGGGGAAAGCATTCTACAATGATGTATTGTAGTGTAGGGGGAAAGCATTCTACAATGATGTATTGTAGTGTAGGGGGAAAGCATTCTACAATGATGTATTGTAGTGTAGGGGGAAAGCATTCTACAATGATGTATTGTAGTGTAGGGGAAAGCATTCTACAATGATGTATTGTAGTGTAGGGGGAAAGCATTCTACAATGATGTATTGTAGTGTAGGGGAAAGCATTCTACAATGATGTATTGTAGTGTAGGGGGAAAGCATTCTACAATGATGTATTGTAGTGTAGGGGAAAGCATTCTACAATGATGTATTGTAGTGTAGGGGGAAAGCATTCTACAATGATGTATTGTAGTGTAGGGGAAAGCATTCTACAATGATGTATTGTAGTGTAGGGGGAAAGCATTCTACAATGATGTATTGTAGTGTAGGGGGAAAGCATTCTACAATGATGTATTGTAGTGTATGGGGAAAGCATTCTACAATGATGTATTGTAGTGTAGGGGAAAGCATTCTACAATGATGTATTGTAGTGTAGGGGGAAAGCATTCTACAATGATGTATTGTAGTGTAGGGGAAAGCATTCTACAATGATGTATTGTAGTGTAGGGGAAAGCATTCTACAATGATGTATTGTAGTTTAGAGGGAAAGCATTCTACAATGATGTATTGTAGTGTAGGGGGAAAGCATTCTACAATGATGTATTGTAGTGTAGGGGAAAGCATTCTACAATGATGTATTGTAGTTTAGGGGAAAGCATTCTACAATGATGTATTGTAGTGTAGGGGAAAGCATTCTACAATGATGTATTGTAGTGTAGGGGAAAGCATTCTACAATGATGTATTGTAGTGTAGGGGAAAGCATTCTACAATGATGTATTGTAGTGTAGGGGGAAAGCATTCTACAATGATGTATTGTAGTGTAGGGGGAAAGCATTCTACAATGATGTATTGTAGTGTAGAGGGAAAGCATTCTACAATGATGTATTGTAGTGTAGGGGAAAGCATTCTACAATGATGTATTGTAGTGTAGGGGAAAAGCATTCTACAATGATGTATTGTAGTTTAGGGGAAAGCATTCTACAATGATGTATTGTAGTGTAGGGGAAAGCATTCTACAATGATGTATTGTAGTGTAGGGGAAAGCATTCTACAATGATGTACAATGATGTATTGTAGTGGGGGAAAGCATTCTACAATGATGTATTGTAGTGTAGGGGGAAAGCATTCTACAATGATGTATTGTAGTTAGGGGAAAGCATTCTACAATGATGTATTGTAGTGTAGGGGAAAGCATTCTACAATGATGTATTGTAGTGTAGGGGGAAAGCATTCTACAATGATGTATTGTAGTGTAGGGGAAAGCATTCTACAATGATGTATTGTAGTGTAGGGGAAAGCATTCTACAATGATGTATTGTAGTGTAGGGGAAAGCATTCTACAATGATGTATTGTAGTGTAGGGGAAAGCATTCTACAATGATGTATTGTAGTGTAGGGAAAGCATTCTACAATGATGTATTGTAGTTGTAGTAGGGAAAGCATTCTACAATGATGTATTGTAGTGTAGGGGGAAAGCATTCTACAATGATGTATTGTAGTGTAGGGGAAAGCATTCTACAATGATGTATTGTAGTGTAGGGGAAAGCATTCTACAATGATGTATTGTAGTGTAGGGGGAAAGCATTCTACAATGATGTATTGTAGTGTAGGGGGAAAGCATTCTACAATGATGTATTGTAGTGTAGGGGGAAAGCATTCTACAATGATGTATTGTAGTGTAGGGGGGGAAAGCATTCTACAATGATGTATTGTAGTGTAGGGGAAAGCATTCTACAATGATGTATTGTAGTTTAGAGGGAAAGCATTCTACAATGATGTATTGTAGTGTAGGGGAAAGCATTGTACAATGATGTATTCTAGTGTAGGGAAAGCATTCTACAATGATGTATTGTAGTGTAGGGGAAAGCATTCTACAATGATGTATTGTAGTGTAGGGGAAAGCATTCTACAATGATGTATTGTAGTGTAGGGGAAAGCATTCTACAATGATGTATTGTAGTGTAGGGGGAAAGCATTCTACAATGATGTATTGTAGTGTAGGGGGAAAGCATTCTACAATGATGTATTGTAGTGTAGGGGGAAAGCATTCTACAATGATGTATTGTAGTGTAGAGGAAAGCATTCTACAATGATGTATTGTAGTGTTGCATTCTACAATGATGTATTGTAGTGTAGGGGAAAGCATTCTACAATGATGTATTGTAGTGTAGGGGGAAAGCATTCTACAATGATGTATTGTAGTGTAGGGGAAAGCATTCTACAATGATGCATTCTACAATGATGTAGTGTAGGGGGAAAGCATTCTACAATGATGTATTGTAGTGTAGGGGAAAGCATTCTACAATGATGTATTGTAGTGTAGGGGGAAAGCATTCTACAATGATGTATTGTAGTGTAGGGGAAAGCATTCTACAATGATGTATTGTAGTGTAGGGGAAAGCATTCTACAATGATGTATTGTAGTGTAGGGGGAAAGCATTCTACAATGATGTATTGTAGTGTAGGGGGGAAAGCATTCTACAATGATGTATTGTAGTGTAGGGGAAAGCATTCTACAATGATGTATTGTAGTGTAGGGGAAAGCATTCTACAATGATGTATTGTAGTGTAGGGGGAAAGCATTCTACAATGCATTCTACAATGATGTATTGTAGTGTAGGGGAAAGCATTCTACAATGATGTATTGTAGTGTAGGGGAAAGCATTCTACAATGATGTATTGTAGTGTAGGGGGAAAGCATTCTACAATGATGTATTGTAGTGTAGGGGGAAAGCATTCTACAATGATGTATTGTAGTGTAGGGGAAAGCATTCTACAATGATGTATTGTAGTGTAGGGGAAAGCATTCTACAATGATGTATTGTAGTGTAGGGGAAAGCATTCTACAATGATGTATTGTAGTGTAGGGGAAAGCATTCTACAATGATGTATTGTAGTGTAGGGGGAAAGCATTCTACAATGATGTATTGTAGTGTAGGGGAAAGCATTCTACAATGATGTATTGTAGTGTAGGGGAAAGCATTCTACAATGATGTATTGTAGTGTAGGGGGAAAGCATTCTACAATGATGTACAATTCTACAATGATGTATTGTAGTGTAGGGGGAAAGCATTCTACAATGATGTATTGTAGTGTAGGGGGAAAGCATTCTACAATGATGTATTGTAGTGTAGGGGAAAGCATTCTACAATGATGTATTGTAGTGTAGAGGGAAAGCATTCTACAATGATGTATTGTAGTGTAGGGGAAAGCATTCTACAATGATGTATTGTGATGTGTAGGGGGAAAGCATTCTACAATGATGTATTGTAGTTTAGAGGGAAAGCATTCTACAATGATGTATTGTAGTGTAGGGGAAAGCATTCTACAATGATGTATTGTAGTGTAGAGGGGAAAGCATTCTACAATGATGTATTGTAGTTTAGAGGGAAAGCATTCTACAATGATGTATTGTAGTGTAGGGGAAAGCATTCTACAATGATGTATTGTAGTGTAGAGGGAAAGCATTCTACAATGATGTATTGTAGTATTGTAGTGTAGGGAAAGCATTCTACAATGATGTATTGTAGTGTAGTGGGAAAGCATTCTACAATGATGTATTGTAGTGTAGGGGGAAAGCATTCTACAATGATGTATTGTAGTTTAGAGGGAAAGCATTCTACAATGATGTATTGTAGTGTAGGGGAAAGCATTCTACAATGATGTATTGTAGTGTAGGGGAAAGCATTCTACAATGATGTATTGTAGTTTAGAGGGAAAGCATTCTACAATGATGTATTGTAGTGTAGGGGGAAAGCATTCTACAATGATGTATTGTAGTGTAGGGGGAAAGCATTCTACAATGATGTATTGTAGTGTAGAGGGAAAGCATTCTACAATGATGTATTGTAGTGTAGGGGGAAAGTATTCTACAATGATGTATTGTAGTGTAGAGGGAAAGCATTCTACAATGATGTATTGTAGTTTAGAGGGAAAGCATTCTACAATGATGTATTGTAGTGTAGGGGGAAAGCATTCTACAATGATGTATTGTAGTGTAGGGGGAAAGCATTCTACAATGAAGCATTCTACAATGATGTATTGTAGTGTATGAGAATAGCATTCTACAATGATGTATTGTAGTGTAGGGGGAAAGCATTCTACAATGATGTATTGTAGTGTAGGGGAAAGCATTCTAAAATGCTGTATTGTAGTGTAGGGGGAAGCATTCTACAATGATGTATTGTAGTGTAGGGGGAAAGCATTCTACAATGATGTATTGTAGTGTAGGAGAAAAGCATTTTAAAACAATATGAGTTGATTTGACATCAAAGCAAAACTTCACTTTTGCAGATGGATACTGTTCCTGTGGTTTTGGAAGAGGCTGCAGGAGGCAGCATCAACACCCTGGAAAGATGCTTGTTCACTCATAACCATTTTGCTTTGTAATAAATTAGTGTTCGTCTTGAAGATGAATCCATGAAATGTGAAAAAGTCAAGGGGTGTGAAGGCACTGTAGGTGTATTGGTGCTGTCGTTGAAATGCACAGACCACTTGATATATTTTCCCAAAGAAAGATTTAATTTGAAAACGTGGTTTGATAATTCTGTCACGCTGCTTTGTTGACAACTTGAGTACTAAACCAGAAAACTTTACTTTTCAATTCAAAAAGGAATTTTCTACTTCTCGGTCTCTGTTGGTAGCTACATAGCTTCATTAGCATACCCTACCTGCAACATAATAGCATTGCCAGCTCCCTTCTCTGATCTAGTTTAACCTATGTTCATCCGTTGTGTTAACTAAATATTACCTAGACGAACCTCTCAGCCTTCACGGCACCATCAGTCCCGGGAACACTCTTTCCGAAAGCTAACTTGGTCAGTCAGTTTCCTTAAGCCAGCATTGAACTAGCAATGGCACGCCATCACCATGAGGTAGTTGCTAGCTAGCTAACGCCACACTAGCGTTATATGGTGCTCAATATAACAGCCGAAAGGCTCATAAATAGCTAGCTTGGTAAACAATTTAGACAAGCTACTATTTGCTAGCCACTAACCGCAGACCTTCTAACTAGCTAGCCTACACCGTCTACACGCTCGGTCCCCGTAGCAAGCCTTGTCCCTCACAATGGCAACTGCTAGCACGTCCCAGGACGAACCTAGCACTCGGACCACCACGTTCTTGTGCTTGTATTTCCATGATTGCTGATTGCGGGGAAAGATTCTTATCCACTAGCCGGTGAGATTAGCCTTCGGGAGATAGCCAGTGAGATTAGCCTTCGGGGCATAGCCAGTGAGATTTGCCTTCGGGGCATAGCCGGTGAGATTAGCCTTCAGGGCATAGCCGGTGAGATTAGCCTTCGGGGTATTAGCCTTCGGGGCATCGCCGGTGAGATTAGCCTTCGGGGCATTAGCCTTTGGGGCATTAGCCTTCTGGGCATTAGCCTTCGGGGCATTAGCCTTTGGGGCATAGCCGGTGAGATTAGCCTTTGGGGCATTAGCCTTCGGGGCATTAGCCTTCGGGGCATTAGCCTTTGGGGCATTAGCCATCGGGGCATTAGCCTTCGGGGCATTAGCCTTCGGGGCATTAGCCTTTGGGGCATTAGCCATCGGGGCATTAGCCTTCGGGGCATTAGCCTTCGGGGCATTAGCCATCGGGGCATTAGCCTTCGGGGCATTAGCCTTTGGGGCATTAGCCATCGGGGCATTAGCCTTTGGGGCATTAGCCATCGGGGCATTAGCCTTCGGGGCATTAGCCATCGGGGCATTAGCCTTCGGGGCATTAGCCTTTGGGGCATTAGCCTTTGGGGCATTAGCCTTCGGGGCATTAGCCTTCGGGGCATTAGCCTTCGGGGCATTAGCCATCGGGGCATTAGCCTTCGGGGCATTAGCCTTCGGGGCATTAGCCTTCGGGGCATTAGCCGGTGATAGAAAAAGGAAACAACTGGCCTGAGAGGAAGAGAGTACCAGCCCCATGTGCACGCTCTCTGTTTTTCCAGTTGTTTTGTTGTGGAGAAGTGGTGTGACTATAGTGATTGTTCCTCCCTACACTCTGTTTTCCATGGTCCTATGCTCCTTGCAGGATCTTTTGGATGTAGAGAAGGTTCATCTTTGTTTCGGGTAATTTAGCCCGCTTTCTCTGCCTGCCAGGGATACAGTTTATCATGACTGTTGTCTAGTCTCTAAGGGGGGCATGTCACTTACGCCCAGTCTCTAAGGGGTGGGGCATGTCACTTACCCCCAGTCTCTAAGGGGTGGGGCATGTCACTTACGCCCAGTCTCTAAGGGGTGGGGCATGTCACTTACGCCCAGTCTCTAAGGGGTGGGGCATGTCACTTACGCCCAGTCTCTAAGGGGGGGCATGTCACTTACCCCCAGTCTCTAAGGGGGCATGTCACTTACGCCCAGTCTCTAAGGGGGCATGTCACTTACGCCCAGTCTCTAAGGGGGGCATGTCACTTACGCCCAGTCTCTAAGGGGGCATGTCACTTACCCCCAGTCTCTAAGGGGGGCATGTCACTTACGCCCAGTCTCTAAGGGGGCATGTCACTTACGCCCAGTCTCTAAGGGGGCATGTCACTTACCCCCAGTCTCTAAGGGGGCATGTCACTTACCCCCAGTCTCTAAGGGGGGCATGTCACTTACGCCCAGTCTCTAAGGGGGCATGTCACTTACGCCCAGTCTCTAAGGGGGGCATGTCACTTACCCCCAGTCTCTAAGGGGGCATGTCACTTACCCCCAGTCTCTAAGGGGGGCATGTCACTTACGCCCAGTCTCTAAGAGGGGGCATGTCACTTACGCCCAGTCTCTAAGGGGGGCATGTCACTTACGCCCAGTCTCTAAGAGGGGGCATGTCACTTACGCCCAGTCTCTAAGGGGGGCATGTCACTTACGCCCAGTCTCTAAGGGGGGCATGTCACTTACCCCCAATCTCTAAGGGGGGCATGTCACTTACGCCCAGTCTCTAAGGGGGCATGTCACTTACGCCCAGTCTCTAAGGGGGGCATGTCACTTACGCCCAGTCTCTAAGGGGGGCATGTCACTTACGCCCAGTCTCTAAGGGGGGCATGTCACTTACCCCCAATCTCTAAGGGGGGGGGCATGTCACTTACGCCCAGTCTCTAAGGGGGGCATGTCACTTACGCCCAGTCTCTAAGGGGGGCATGTCACTTACGCCCAGTCTCTACATTTACATTACATTTAAGTCATTTGGCAGACGCTCTTATCCAGAGCGACTTACAAATTGGTGCATTCACCTTATGACATCCAGTGGAACAGTCACTTTACAATAGTGCATCTAAATCTTAAAGGGGGGGGGGAGGGAATACTTATCCTATCCTAGGTATTCCTTAAAGAGGTGGGGTTTCAGGTGTCTCCGGAAGGTGGTGATTGACTCCGCTGTCCTGGCGTCGTGAGGAAGTTTGTTCCACCATTGGGGGGCCAGAGCAGCGAACAGTTTTGACTGGGCTGAGCGGGAGCTGTACTTCCTCAGTGGTAGGGAGGCGAGCAGGCCAGAGGTGGATGAACGCAGTGTCCTTGTTTGGGTGTAGGGCCTGATCAGAGCCTGGAGGTACTGAGGTGCCGTTCCCCTCACAGCTCCGTAGGCAAGCACCATGGTCTTGTAGCGGATGCGAGCTTCAACTGGAAGCCAGTGGAGAGAACGGAGGAGTGGGGTGACGTGAGAGAACTTGGGAAGGTTGAACACCAGACGGGCTGCGGCGTTCTGGATGAGTTGAAGGGGTTTAATGGCACAGGCAGGGAGCCCAGCCAACAGCGAGTTGCAGTAATCCAGACGGGAGATGACAAGTGCCTGGATTAGGACCTGCGCCGCTTCCTGTGTGAGGCAGGGTCGTACTCTGCGGATGTTGTAGAGCATGAACCTACAGGAACGGGCCACCGCCTTGATGTTGGTTGAGAACGACAGGGTGTTGTCCAGGATCACGCCAAGGTTCTTGGCGCTCTGGGAGGAGGACACAATGGAGTTGTCAACCGTGATGGCGAGATCATGGAACGGGCAGTCCTTCCCCGGGAGGAAGAGCAGCTCCGTCTTGCCGAGGTTCAGCTTGAGGTGGTGATCCGTCATCCACACTGACACTTACGCCCTGTCCCTAAGGGGGGGCATGTCACTTACGCCCACTTACGCCCAGTCTCTAAGGGGGGGCATGTCACTTACCCCCAGTCTCTAAGGGGGGCATGTCACTTACCCCCAGTCTCTAAGCTTTTAGCTCATCCTGTCTATTCTGCTTATTAAAATCCTTTCACAGCAGCTATTAGTATTCTGGTACAATACAACACACTTTATAGTAGGTAACATTGTCAGTTTATCTCTGCTACATCTAATCTACCTCAATATGAATTTTTGGAGTCCCCAGAATGGTTTACAGAAATACACAGCCTATTTTAGCGCAAAAAGGCTTACGTAAACCCAAAGTGTTGCCTGTGTGTGGGTGTGGAGAGGTAGAGAGAGAAGGAGAGGTGGAGGGGTAGAGTGAGATAAAGGAGCACATGGCTCTGTCCAAAACAGGGAGAGAGGGAGAGAGAGGGAGAGAGAGAGAGAGAGAGAGAGAGAGAGAGAGAGAGAGAGAGAGAGAGAGAGAGAGAGAGAGAGAGAGAGAGAGAGAGAGAGAGAGAGAGAGAGAGAGAGAGAGAGAGAGAGAGAGAGAGAGAGAGAGAGAGAGAGGGAGAGAGAGAGAGAGAGAGGGAGAGAGAGAGAGAGAGAGAGAGAGAGAGAGAGAGAGAGAGAGAGAGAGAGAGAGAGAGAGAGAGAGAGAGAGAGAGAGAGAGAGAGAGAGAGAGAGGGAGAGGGAGAGAAAGAGAGAGAGAGAGAGAGAGAGAGAGAGGGAGAGAGAGAGAGAGAGAGAGAGAGAGAGAGAGAGAGAGAGAGAGAGAGAGAGAGAGAGAGAGAGAGAGAGAGAGGGAGAGAGAGAGAGAGGAGAGAGAGAGAGAGAGATGGCAAATGGCTCTGTCCATTATCACAGGAACAACAGGAGAGGATCAAAAAATATCTTCCCCTTCATATGATGACAAGAGTTCAGCCAATCCCCAAATACCTTCATCTTATGATACATTAGAAGACATCATGCGTGCATCATCATATTCTCAAATAAAACAGGACCATAATCATGTACATAAAATCCCAAATGGCACCTATTCCCTTTAGATTGCACAACTTTGGACCAGGGCCCATAGGGTCAGAGTTTCTATAAATACACTTTCTCTGCTACAACATTATATCTCTTGACAACATTCTTGCATGGCCTGGTAAGTGGCCCATGAGATGATTCTTGCTTGGCCTGGTAAGTGGCCCATGAGATGATTCTTGCTTGGCCTGGTAAGTGGCCCATGAGATGATTCTTGCTTGGCCTGGTAAGTGGCCCATGAGATGATTCTTGCTTGGCCTGGTAAGTGGCCCATGAGATGATTCTTGCTTGGCCTGGTAAGTGGCCCATGAGATGATTCTAGCTTGGTCTGGTAAGTGGCCCATTAGATAATTCTTGCTTGGCCTGGTAAGTGGCCCATTAGATGATTCTTGCTTGGCCTGGTAAGTGGCCCATTAGATGATTCTTGCTTGGCCTGGTAAGTGTCCCATTAGATGATTCTTGCTTGGCCTGGTAAGTGGCCCATGAGATGATTCTTGCTTGGCCTGGTAAGTGGCCCATTAGATGATTCTTGCTTGGCCTGGTAAGTGGCCCATTAGATGTTTCTTGCTTGGCCTGGTAAGTGGCCCATTAGATGATTCTTGCTTGGCCTGGTAAGTAATGGATTCCAAAATGGCGTAGCACACGGACGAGTGTTTGTCTTGTTCTGTGTAAATAGTAAATAGTCTGTTTCTTCAGTGTTTTTCTCCGTATATATTTGAATCTCACTTTCCCATCTACGAACTCAATACCTTTCAGGCAACCCACCTCACCAACTAGAGTACGGATCTGCTATTTTTATTATGTATAACTGGAACCTCCATCAGAAGCTAGCCAGCTAACTAGCTACTAGCTACTAGTCATTGTTAGTCACTGCTAGTGGTCTTTACCTTTAGCTCAGGCACCAGCCAGCTTTAGCTGGGTCAATACCTGCCAGTCTGCACAGCGTGATATCAACCCAGAACATATCGGTCTGCTTTTCTCCACCACATCACCATTCTCCACAGGGTGTTTCCACGGGGTGTCTCCATATGGTGTCTCCTTATGGTGTCTCCTTATGGTGTCTCCACAGGGTGTCTCCACAGGGTGTCTCCACGTGGTGTCTCCATATGGTGTCTCCATATGGTGTCTCCTTATGGTGTCTCCTTATGGTGTCTCCACGGGGTGTCTCCATATGGTGTCTCCTTATGGTGTCTCCACGGGGTGTCTCCTTATGGTGTCGCCACGGGGTGTCTCCTTATGGTGTCTCCACGGGGTGTCTCCATATGGTGTCTCCACGGGGTGTCTCCTTATGGTGTCTCCACGGGGTGTCTCCTTATGGTGTCTCCACGGGGTGTCTCCTTATGGTGTCTCCACGGGGTGTCTCCATATGGTGTTTCCACGGGGTGTCTCCATATGGTGTCTCCTTATGGTGTCTCCTTATGGTGTCTCCACAGGGTGTCTCCTTATGGTGTCTCCTTATGGTGTCTCCTTATGGTGTCTCCTTATGGTGTCTCCACGGGGTGTCTCCATATGGTGTCTCCTTATGGTGTCTCCTTATGGTGTCTCCACAGGGTGTCTCCTTATGGTGTCTCCTTATGGTGTCTCCTTATGGTGTCTCCTTATGGTGTCTCGTTATGGTGTCTCCACGGGGTGTCTCCATATGGTGTCTCCATATGGTGTCTCCTTATGGTGTCTCCACGGGGTGTCTCCATATGGTGTCTCCTTATGGTGTCTCCTTATGGTGTCTCCTTATGGTGTCTCCTTATGATGTCTCCACGGGGTGTCTCCATATGGTGTCTCCTTATGGTGTCTCCACGGGGTGTCTCCATATGGTGTCTCCACGGTGTGTCTCCTTATGATGTCTCCACGGGGTGTCTCCTTATGGTGTCTCCACGGGGTGTCTCCTTATGGTGTCTCCACGGGGTGTCTCCTTATGGTGTCTCCATATGGTGTCTCCACAGGGTGTCTCCATATGGTGTCTCCACAGGGTGTCTCCATATGGTGTCTCCTTATGGTGTCTCCATATGGTTTCTCCACAGGGTGTCTCCACAGGATGTCTCCTTATGGTGTCTCCACAGGTTGTCTCCTTATGGTGTCTCCACAGGGTGTCTCCTTATGGTGTCTCCACGGGGTGTCTCCTTATGGTGTCTCCACAGGGTGTCTCCTTATGGTGTCTCCTCAGGGTGTCTCCACAGGGCATCTCCACAGGGCGTCTCCACAGCGTGCCTCCACAGGGTACCATCATATTCCAACACTTTAACAATGCAGGATTAGATCAATGTTTCCAGGAAGAGAGATCTGACAAATAGATAGTGGTGAGCCCGTTAATGGAGTAATGGATAGTGGAAGAGTAGTCACAATTTCTCCAGCCAGGACATGAAACTTAGCTTTTCTATATTTTACCGAAATTCTATATTTCTATACTTTACCTCCACATTGACTCTGTACCGGTGCCCCCTGTATATAGCCTCCACATTGACTCTGTACTGGTACCCCTGTATATAGCCTCCACATTGACTCTGTACTGGTACCCCCTGTATATAGCCTCCACATTGACTCTGTACTGGTACCCCCTGTATATAGCCTCCACATTGACTCTGTACCGGTACCCCCTGTATATAGCCTCCACATTGACTCTGTACCGGTGCCCCCTGTATATAGCCTCCACATTGACTCTGTACCGGTACCCCCTGTATATAGCCTCCACATTGACTCTGTACCGGTGCCCCCTGTATATAGCCTCCACATTGACTCTGTACCGGTGCCCCCTGTATATAGCCTCCACATTGACTCTGTACCGGTGCCCCCTGTATATAGCCTCCACATTGACTCTGTACCGGTGCCCCCTGTATATAGCCTCCACATTGACTCTGTACCGGTTCCCCCTGTATATAGCCTCCACACTGACTCTGTACCGGTACCCCCTGTATATAGCCTACACATTGACTCTGTACCGGTACCGCCTGTATATAGCCTCCACACTGACTCTGTACCGGTACCCCCTGTATATAGCCTACACATTGACTCTGTACTGGTACCCCCTGTATATAGCCTCCACATTGACTCTGTACCGGTGCCCCCTGTATATATCAAATCAAATCATATTTATTTATATAGCCCTTCGTACATCAGCTGATATCTCAAAGTGCTGTACAGAAACCCAGCCTAAAACCCCAAACAGCAAACAATGCAGGTGTAAAAGCCTCCACATTGATTCTGTACCGGTACCCCCTGTATATAGCCTACACATTGACTCTGTACCGGTACCGCCTGTATATAGCCTCCACACTGACTCTGTACCGGTACCCCCTGTATATAGCCTACACATTGACTCTGTACCGGTACCGCCTGTATATAGCCTCCACACTGACTCTGTACCGGTACCCCCTGTATATAGCCTACACATTGACTCTGTACTGGTACCCCCTGTATATAGCCTCCACATTGACTCTGTACCGGTGCCCCCTGTATATAGCCTCCACATTGACTCTGTACCGGTACCCCCTGTATATAGCCTAAACATTGACTCTGTACCGGTACCCCCTGTATATAGCCTCCACACTGACTCTGTACCGGTACCCCCTGTATATAGCCTACACATTGACTCTGTACTGGTACCCCCTGTATATAGCCTCCACATTGACTCTGTACCGGTGCCCCCTGTATATAGCCTCCACATTGACTCTGTACCGGTGCCCCCTGTATATAGCCTCCACATTGACTCTGTACCGGTGCCCCCTGTATATAGCCTCCACACTGACTCTGTACCGGGACCCCCTGTATGTAGCCTCCACATTGACTCTGTACCGTAATACCCTGTATATAGCCTCCACACTGACTCTGTACCAGTACCTCCTGTAGAAAGCCTCCACACTGACTCATTACCAGTACCTCCTGTAGAAAGCCTCCACACTGACTCGTTACCGGTACCCCCTGTATATAACCTCCACACTGACTTGAGACTGAAGCCCCCTGTATATAGCCTTCACACTGACTCTGTACCGGTACCCCCTGTATAGGGATCCGGGCAGCCGAGCGGAAATGGAGGAAAACTCGCCTCCCTGCGGACCTGGCATCCTTTCACTCCCTCCTCTCTACATTTTCCTCCTCTGTCTCTGCTGCTAAAGCCACTTTCTACCACTCTAAATTCCAAGCATCTGCCTCTAACCCTAGGAAGCTCTTTGCCACCTTCTCCTCCCTCCTGAATCCCCCCCCCCTCCTCCCTCTCTGCAGATGACTTCGTCAACCATTTTGAAAAGAAGGTCGATGACATCCGATTCTCGTTTGCTAAGTCAAACGACACCGCTGGTTCTGATCACACTGCCCTACCCTGTGCTCTGACCTCTTTCTCCCCTCTCTCTCCAGATGAAATCTCGCGTCTTGTGACGGCTGGCCGCCCAACAACCTGCCCGCTTGACCCTATCCCCTCCTCTCTTCTCCAGACCATTTCCGGAGACCTTCTCCCTTACCTCACCTCGCTCATCAACTCATCCCTGACCGCTGGCTACGTCCCTTCCGTCTTCAAGAGAGCGAGAGTTGCACCCCTTCTGAAAAAACCTACACTCGATCCCTCCGATGTCAACAATTACAGACCAGTATCCCTTCTTTCTTTTCTCTCCAAAACTCTTGAACGTGCCGTCCTTGGCCAGCTCTCCCGCTATCTCTCCCTGAATGACCTTCTTGATTCAAATCAGTCAGGTTTCAAGACTAGTCATTCAACTGAGACTGCTCTCCTCTGTATCACGGAGGCGCTCCGCACTGCTAAAGCTAACTCTCTCTCCTCTGCTCTCATCCTTCTAGATCTATCGGCTGCCTTCGATACTGTGAACCATCAGATCCTCCTCTCCACCCTCTCCGAGTTGGGCATCTCCGGCGCGGCCCACGCTTGGATTGCGTCCTACCTGACAGGTCGCTCCTACCAGGTGGCGTGGCGAGAATCTGTCTCCCCACCACGCGCTCTCACCACTGGTGTCCCCCAGGGCTCTGTTCTAGGCCCTCTCCTATTCTCGCTATACACCAAGTCACTTGGCTCTGTCATAACCTCACATGGTCTCTCCTATCATTGCTATGCAGACAACACACAATTAATCTTCTCCTTTCCCCCTTCTGATGACCAGGTGGCGAATCGCATCTCTGCATGTCTGGCAGACATATCAGTGTGGATGACGGATCACCACCTCAAGCTGAACCTCGGAAAGACAGAGCTGCTCTTCCTCCCGGGGAAGGACTGCCCATTCCATGATCTCGCCATCACGGTTGACAACTCCATTGTGTCCTCCTCCCAGAGCGCTAAGAACCTTGGCGTGATCCTGGACAACACCCTGTCGTTCTCAACCAACATCAAGGCGGTGGCCCGTTCCTGTAGGTTCATGCTCTACAACATCCGCAGAGTACGACCCTGCCTCACACAGGAAGCGGCGCAGGTTCTAATCCAGGCACTTGTCATCTCCCGTCTGGATTACTGCAACTCGCTGTTGGCTGGGCTCCCTGCCTGTGCCATTAAACCCCTTCAACTCATCCAGAACGCCGCAGCCCGTCTGGTGTTCAACCTTCCCAAGTTCTCTCACGTCACCCCGCTCCTCCGTTCTCTCCACTGGCTTCCAGTTGAAGCTCGCATCCGCTACAAGACCATGGTGCTTGCCTACGGAGCTGTGAGGGGAACGGCACCTCAGTACCTCCAGGCTCTGATCAGGCCCTACACCCAAACAAGGGCACTGCGTTCATCCACCTCTGGCCTGCTCGCCTCCCTACCACTGAGGAAGTACAGCTCCCGCTCAGCCCAGTCAAAACTGTTCGCTGCTCTGGCCCCCCCAATGGTGTAACAAACTCCCTCACGACGCCAGGACAGCGGAGTCAATCACCACCTTCCGGAGACACCTGAAACCCCACCTCTTTAAGGAATACCTAGGATAGGATAAGTATCCCTCTCACCCCCCCCCCCTTTAAGATTTAGATGCACTATTGTAAAGTGACTGTTCCACTCGATGTCCTAAGGTTGAATGCACCAATTTGTAAGTCTCTCTGGATAAGAGCGTCTGCTAAATGACTTAAATGTAAATGTAAATGTATATAGTCTCCACACTGACTCTGTACTGTAACACCCTGTATATAGCCTCCACATTGACTCTGTACCGATATAGCCTCCACATTGACTCTGTACCGGTACCCCTTGTATATAGCCTCCACACTGACTCTGTACTGGTACCCCCTGTATATAGCCTACACATTGACTCTGTACCAGTACCCCCCTGTGTATAGCCTACACATTGACTCTGTACCGGTACCCCCTGTATATAGCCTCAGTCTGAGCCGTCAAAGCCTCCCACCATTAGCTCTGACAAATTGAAAACTCTAGTCATTGGCGACTCCATTACCCACAGTATTAGACTTAAAATGAATCATCCAGCGATCATCCACTGTTTACCAGGGGGCAGGGCTTCCGATGTTAAGGCTAATCTGAAGATGGTGCTGGCTAAAGCTAAAACTGGCGAGTGTAGAGAGTATAGAGATTACATTTACATTTACATTTAAGTCATTTAGCAGACGCTCTTATCCAGAGCGACTTACAAATTGGTGCATTCACCTTATGACATCCAGTGGAACAGAGATATTGTTATCCACGTCGGCAACAACAATGTTGGGATGAAACAGACAGAGGTCACCAAGAGCAACATAGTCTCAGTGTGTAAATCAGATAGAAAGATGTAAATTGTCTTTGGCCCCCTGCCAGTTAGAGGGCAGAGTCTCACAACTCAATCTTTGGTTGAAAATTGTTTTTTGCCCCTCCCAAAAGATAGAATTTGTAGATAATTGACCCTCTTTCTGAGACTCACCCACAAACAGGACCAAGCCTGGCCTGCTGAGGAGTGACGGACTCCATCCTAGCTGGAGGGGTGCTCTCATCTTATCTACCAACATAGACAGGGCTCTAACTCCTCTAGCTCCACAATGAAATAGGGTGCAGGCCAGGCAGCAGGCTGTTAGCCAGCCTGCCAGCCTGCCAGCTTAGTGGAGTCTGCCACTAGCACAGTCAGTGTAGTCAGCTCAGCTATCCCCATTGAGACCGTGTCTGTGCCTCGATCTAGGTTGGGCAAAACTAAACATGGCGATGTTCACTCGACCTCCTCCATTCCTGTCATTATTGAAAGAGATCATGATACCTCACATCTCAAAATAGGGCGACTTAATGTTAGGTCCCTCATTACCAAGGCAGTTATAGTCAATGAACTAATCACTGATCATAATCTTGATGTGATTGGCCTGACTGAAACATGGCTTAAGCCTGATGGATTTTCTGTGTTAAATAAGGCCTCACCTCCTGGCTACACTAGTGACCATATCCCCCGTGCATCCCGCAAAGGCTGAGGTGTTGCTAACATCTACGACAGCAAATTTCAATTTCCGGAAAAAATAGACTGCGTTTTTGTATTTTAAGCTTCCAGCCATGAAATCTATGCAGCCTACTCAATCACTTTTATAGCTACTGTTTACAGGCCTCCTGGGCCATATACAGCGTTCCTCACTGAGTTCTCTGAATTCCTAATCGGACCTCGTATTCATGGCGATAATATTTTAAAAAACTGTGTGAATTCAAAATTCACATGGAAAAGTCCACAGACCCACTCCACAAGGCTTTTGGAGCCATCATCATGTCAGTGGGTTTTGTCCAACATGTCTCCGGACCTACTCACTGTCACAGTCATACGCTGGACCTAGTTTTGTCCAACATGTCTCCGGACCTACTCACTGTCACAGTCATACGCTGGACCTAGTTTTGTCCAACATGTCTCCGGACCTACTCACTGTCACAGTCATACGCTGGACCTAGTTTTGTCCAACATGTCTCTGGACCTACTCACTGTCACAGTCATACGCTGGACCTAGTTTTGTCCAACATGTCTCTGGACCTACTCACTCTCACAGTCATACGCTGGACCTAGTTTTGTCCAACATGTCTCTGGACCTACTCACTGTCACAGTCATACTCTGGACCTAGTTTTGTCCAACATGTCTCTGGACCTACTCACTGTCACAGTCATACTCTGGACCTAGTTTTGTCCAACATGTCTCTGGACCTACTCACTGTCACAGTCATACGCTGGACCTAGTTTTGTCCAACATGTCTCTGGACCTACTCACTGTCACAGTCATACGCTGGACCTAGTTTTGTCCAACATGTCTCTGGACCTACTCACTGTCACAGTCATACTCTGGACCTAGTTTTGTCCAACATGTCTCCGGACCTACTCACTGTCACAGTCATACTCTGGACCTAGTTTTGTCCAACATGTCTCTGGACCTACTCACTGCCACAGTCATACGCTGGACCTAGTTTTGTCCCGTGGCATAAATGTTGTGGATCTTAATGTTTTTCCTCATAATCCTGGACTATCGGACCACCATTTTATTATGTTTGCAATCACAACAAATAATCTTCTCAGACCCCAACCAAGGATCATCAAAAGCCGCGCTATAAATTCTCGGACAACCCAAAGATGCCTAGATGCCCTTCCAGACTCCCTCCACCTGCCCTACGCTGCGTAGGTGGAGGGAGGGGCTGAGGCAAGGGCTGATTTCAAGGTTTTACTGCTAACCTACAAAGCATTACATGGGCTTGCTCCTACCTACCTCTCTGATTTGGTCCTGCCGTACATACCTACACGTACGCTACGGTCACAAGACGCAGGCCTCCTCATTGTCCCAATGATATTTCTAAGCAAACAGCTTTCTCCGAAAGAGCTCCATTTTTATGGAATGGTCTGACTACCCATGTGAGAGACGCAGACTCGGTCTCAACCTTTAAGTCTTTATTGAAGACTCATCTCTTCAGTACTGTTACACCATAGTTTGCTTTGTATGTTTCTATGTTTTGTTTGGTCAGGGTGTGATCTGAGTGGGCATTTTATGTTGAATGTCTAGTTTGTCTGTTTCTGTGTTTGGCCTGATATGGTTCTCAATCAGAGGCAGGTGTTAGTCATTGTCTCTGAACCATATTTAGGTAGCCTGGTTTGTCATTGTGGGTTGTGGGTGATTGTCTATGTCTATGTTGTGGGTGATTGTCTATGTTGTGGGTGATTGTCTATGTCTATGTTGTGGGTGATTGTCTATGTCTATGTTGTGGGTGATTGTCTATGTCTATGTTGTGGGTGATTGTCTATGTCTATGTTGTGGGTGAATGTCTAGTTTGTCTATTTCTATGTTTGGCCTGATATGGTTCTCAATCAGAGGCAGGTGTTAGTCGTTGTCTCTGATTGGGAATATTTAGGTAGCCTGTTTGGTCCTTGTGGGTGATTGTCTATGTTAGTTGCTTGTGTTAGTTCAGTTCTTATTGTAGCTTCACGGTCGTTATTCGTTTTGTATTCAGTGCGTTCTTTAATTAAATTATCATCATGAACACATTGGTCCGCTTCTTAAGACGATCGTGACAAGTAGGTCCTGTGATTGAGTGTAGTCTGGCCCAGGTGAACGGAAAGCACTGGAGCAACGAACTACCCTTGCTGTCTCTGCCTGGCCTGTTCCCTTCTCTCCGCTGGGATTCCCTGCCTCCGACCCTATTTGGGGCGGCAGGGTAGCCTAGTGGTTAGAGCGTTGGACTAGTAACCGCAAGGTTGTGAGTTCAAACCCCCGAGCTGACAAGGTACAAGTCTGTCATCCTGCCCCTGAACAGGCAGTTAACCCACTCTTCCCAGGCTGTCATTGAAAATAAGAATTTGTTCTTTAACTGACTTGCCTGGTTAAATAAAGGTTAAATAAAAAATAAAAAATATTACGGGGGCTGAGTCACTGGGTTATTAGTGCTCTCCCATGCCATCACTACAAGGGGTGTGTCACGTCGTGCCAGGCTGTTTTCGCTATACTCGACTTAAGTGGGTTGAGTCTCTGACGTAATCTTCCTGTCCGGGCTCGTGCAGTGGAGGAGATCTTCGTGGGCTATACTCAGCCTTTTCTCAGGGTAATACATTTGTGGGCTGTTGATATCCCTCTAGTGGTATGGGGGCTATGCTTTGGCAAAATGGTGGAGGTTGTACCCTGCCTGGTTGGCCCTATCTGGAGGTATCGTCAGACAGGACCACAGTGTCCCCTATAATATCCACCCATAACATCCATAAGAGGTCTGGCCACCCCTCCGAGCCTGATTCCTCTCTTGGTTTCTTCCTATATTCTGGCCTTTCTAGGGAGTTTTTCCTAGGCACCGTGCTTCTACCAATGCATTGCTTGCTGTTTGGGGTTTTAGGCTGGGTTTCTGCTAATCTAAAAAGAGCTTTATAAATACATTTGATTGTATTATTGACTGTATGTTTGTTTTACTCCATGTGTAACTCTGTGTCGTTGTATCTGTCGAACTGCTTTGCTTTATCTTGGCCAGGTCGCAATTGTAAATGAGAACTTGTTCTCAACTTGCCTACCTGGTTAAATAAAGGTTAAATAAAAATAAGTGAACCAATATATGAGAGTCTTCAGATTTAGATTAGATTCAGATTTAAACTAGATTTAAATCTAGTTTCCTCACTGATGTATTATAAAGTCTAAATTATTATTAGGATTAAAATGTCCAGTTATTCCCCGATTGATTCTGTCTAAAAGGAATGCTATGAAATCAGAGCATTTTTATTAGTTTATTTTATACAATATATATATTGTATATATATATATATATTGTATATATACTGCCCATATGAACAAATGTATATACAATATACTGCCACCAGCCAGCCGTTGTTCCCCAGCCAATCCCGCAGACGCGTTGTTACCCAGCCAATCACGCAGATGCGTTGTTCCCCAGCCAATCACGCAGATGCGTTGTTCCCCGGCCAATCACGCAGATGCGTTGTTCCCCGGCCAATCGCTTACACACGCGTTGTTCCCCAGCCAATCGCAAACACGCGTTGTTCCCCAGCCAATCGCACACACGAAAGAGTCGACAATAGAGTTTTCTCTGGTAGCTAATTTCTACACCGCGGTGCTTCGACATCCACAGTCTGATATTGGAAATACAGGTAGATTTCCTGTAATCAAGGTGATAAACTTTTCCAGGACCCTGTCTTTCAAAGATAATTCATAAAAATCCAAATAACTTCACAGATCTTCATTGTAAAGGGTTTAAACACGGTTTCCCATTCTTGTTCAATGAACCATGAACAATTAATGAACATGTATACAATATAATATAATATATTATAATATAATGTATACAATATAACAGAACTCATATGGCAAAAACCAAACCTGAGAAAAATCCAACCAGGAAGTGGGACATCAGGCTTGTTTTTTTAAAAATCTGACACAGCGGTTGTATTAAGACACTAACAGCTTACAGACGGTAGGCAATTAAGGTCACAGTTATGAAAACTTAGGACACAAGAGGCCTTTCTACTGCCTCTGAAAAGCACCCTGCTCATCTGCGTGAACGTGCCTTAGGCATGCTGCAAGGAGGCACGAGGACTGCAGATGAGGCCAGAGCAATAAATTACAATGTCCGTACTGTGAGACGCCTAAGACAGCGCTACAGGGAGACAGGACGGACAGCTGATTGGTCTGCCACTGCGAGGACACTTGTAACAACACCTGCACAGGATCGGTATATCCGAACATCACACCTGCGACACAGGTACAGGATGGCAACAACTGCCTGAGTTACACCAGGAACGCACAATCCCTCCATCAGTGCTCAGACTGTCTGCCATAGGCCTGAGAGAGGTTGTACTGAAGGCTTGTAGGCCTATTGTAAGGCAGGTCCTCACCAGACATCACCGGCAACAACGTCACCTATAGGTACAAACCCACCGTGACGGGACCAGACAGGACTGTCAAAGAGTGCCTTTCACTGATGAGTCGCGGTTTTGTCTCACCAGGGGTGATGGTCGGATTCGCATTTATCGTCGAAGGAATGAGCATTACACGGAGGCCTGTACTCTGGAGCGAGATCGATTTGGAGGTCGAGGGTCCGTCATGGTCTGGGGCGGTGTGTCACAGCATTATCGGACTGAGCTTGTTGTCATTGCAGGCAATCTCAACGATGTGCATTACAGGGAAGATATCCTCCTCCCTCATGTGGTACCCTTCCTGCAGGCTCATCCTGACATGACCCTCCAGCATGACAATGCCACCAGCCATACTGCTCGTTCTGTGCACGATTTCCTACAAGACAGGAATGTCAGTGTTCTGCCATGGCCAGCGAAGAGCCCGGATCTCAATCCCATTGCGCACGTCTGAGACCTGTTGGATCGGAGGGTGAGGGCTAGGGCCATTCCCCCCAGAAATGTCCGGGAACTTGCAGCTGCCTTGGTGGAAGAGTGGGGTAACATCTCACAGAAAGAACTGGCAAATATGGTGCAGTCCATGAGGAGGATATGCACTGCAGTACTTAATGCAGCTGGTGGCCACACCAGATACTGTTACTTTTGATTTTGACCCCCCCTTTGTTCAGGAACACATTATTCCATTTCTGTTAGTCACATGTCTGTGGCTTTATGTCTCAGTTGTTTAATCTTATATTCATACAAATATTTACACATGTTACGTTTGCTGGAAATACAGTTTATTTGTAGATATGTCAAACAAGTCCAGAGTCCCAAAAACCTGGTCTCAACCATTTATCAGGACCTGTCTACAGTAGACCACCCCTCCTCAACCATTTATCAGGACCTGTCTACAGTAGACCACCCCTCCTCAACCATTTATCAGGACCTGTCTACAGTAGACCACCCCTCCTCAGCCATTTATCAGGACCTGTCTACAGTAGACCACCCCTCCTCAGCCATTTATCAGGACCTGTCTACAGTAGACCACCCCTCCTCAGCCATTTATCAGGACCTGTCTACAGTAGACCACCCCTCCTCAGCCATTTATCAGGACCTGTCTGATGTAGACCACCCCTCCTCAGCCATTTATCAGGACCTGTCTGATGTAGACCACCCCTCCTCAGCCATTTATCAGGACCTGTCTGATGTAGACCACCCCTCCTCAGCCATTTATCAGGACCTGACCACCCCTCCTCAGCCATTTATGATGTCTAGACCACCCCTCCTCAACCATTTATCAGGACCTGACCACCCCTCCTCAGCCATTTATCAGGACCTGTCTACAGTAGACCACCCCTCCTCAGCCATTTATCAGGACCTGTCTACAGTAGACCACCCCTCCTCAGCCATTTATCAGGACCTGTCTACAGTAGACCACCCCTCCTCAGCCATTTATCAGGACCTGTCTTACCCCTCCTCAGCCATTTATCAGGACCTGTCCACCACCCCTCCTCAACCATTTATCAGGACCTGTCTACAGTAGACCACCCCTCCTCAGCCATTTATCAGGACCTGTCTACAGTAGACCACCCCTCCTCAACCATTTATCAGGACCTGTCTGATGTAGACCACCCCTCCTCAGCCATTTATCAGGACCTGTCTACAGTAGACCACCCCTCCTCAGCCATTTATCAGGACCTGTCTACAGTAGACCACCCCTCCTCAGCCATTTATCCGGACCTCCGGACCTGCCATCTCCAGTAGACCACCCCTCCTCAGCCATTTATCAGGACCTGTCTGATGTAGACCACCCCTCCTCAACCATTTATCAGGACCTGTCTACAGTAGACCACCCCTCCTCAGCCATTTATCAGGACCTGTCTACAGTAGACCACCCCTCCTCAGCCATTTATCCGGACCTGTCTACAGTAGACCACCCCTCCTCAGCCATTTATCAGGACCTGTCTGATGTAGACAACCCCTCCTCAACCATTTATCAGGACCTGTCTACAGTAGACCACCCCTCCTCAGCCATTTATCAGGACCTGTCTACAGTAGACCACCCCTCCTCAGCCATTTATCAGGACCTGTCTACAGTAGACCACCCCTCCTCAACCATTTATCAGGACCTGTCTGATGTAGACCACCCCTCCTCAGCCATTTATCAGGACCTGTCTGATGTAGACCACCCCTCCTCAACCATTTATCAGGACCTGTCTACAGTAGACCACCCCTCCTCAGCCATTTATCAGGACCTGTCTACAGTAGACCACCCCTCCTCAACCATTTATCAGGACCTGTCTGATGTAGACCACCCCTCCTCAACCATTTATCAGGACCTGTCTACAGTAGACCACCCCTCCTCAGCCATTTATCAGGACCTGTCTAGACCACCCCTCCTCAGCCATTTATCAGGACCTGTCTACAGTAGACCACCCCTCCTCAGCCATTTATCAGGACCTGTCTGATGTAGACCACCCCTCCTCCCTCCTCAGCCATTTATCAGGACCTGTCTGATGTAGACCACCCCTCCTCAGCCATTTATCAGGACCTGTCTGATGTAGACCACCCCTCCTCAACCATTTATCAGGACCTGTCTCAGACCTGTCTACAGTAGACCACCCCTCCTCAGCCATTTATCAGGACCTGTCTACAGTAGACCACCCCTCCTCAGCCATTTATCAGGACCTGTCTGGACCTGTCTGATGTAGACCACCCCTCCTCAACCATTTATCAGGACCTGTCTACAGTAGACCACCCCTCCTCAGCCATTTATCAGGACCTGTCTACCCCTCCTCAGCCATTTATCAGACCACCCCCTCCTCAACCATTTATCAGGACCTGTCTGACCTGTCTGTAGACCACCCCTCCTCAGCCATTTATCAGGACCTGTCTACAGTAGACCACCCCTCCTCAGCCATTTATCAGGACCTGTCTCAGGACAGTAGACCACCCCTCCTCAGCCATTTATCAGGACCTGTCTACAGTAGACCACCCCTCCTCAGCCATTTATCAGGACCTGTCTGATACAGTAGACCAGCCATTTATCAGGACCTCCTCAACCATTTATCAGGACCTGTCTACAGTAGACCACCCCTCCTCAGCCATTTATCAGGACCTGTCTACAGTAGACCACCCCTCCTCAGCCATTTATCAGGACCTGTCTACAGTAGACCACCCCTCCTCAGCCATTTATCAGGACCTGTCTGATGTAGACCACCCCTCCTCAACCATTTATCAGGACCTGTCTACAGTAGACCACCCCTCCTCAGCCATTTTATCAGGACCTGCCATTTATCAGGACCTGTACAGTAGACCACCCCTCCTCAGCCATTTATCAGGACCTGTCTACAGTAGACCACCCCTCCTCAACCATTTATCAGGACCTGTCTGATGTAGACCACCCCTCCTCCCTCCTCAGCCATTTATCAGGACCTGTCTGATGTAGACCACCCCTCCTCAACCATT
This sequence comes from Oncorhynchus gorbuscha, assembly GCF_021184085.1. NCBI lineage: Eukaryota > Metazoa > Chordata > Actinopteri > Salmoniformes > Salmonidae > Oncorhynchus > Oncorhynchus gorbuscha. The sequence continues at coordinate 2,099,301 of NC_060187.1, read as the reverse complement.
TATCAGGACCTGTCTACAGTAGACCACCCCTCCTCAGCCATTTATCAGGACCTGTCTACAGTAGACCACCCCTCCTCAACCATTTATCAGGACCTGTCTGATGTAGACCACCCCTCCTCAACCATTTATCAGGACCTGTCTACAGTAGACCACCCCTCCTCAGCCATTTATCAGGACCTGTCTACAGTAGACCACCCCTCCTCAGCCATTTATCAGACCACCACCCCTCCTCAGCCATTTATCAGGACCTGTCTACAGTAGACCACCCCTCCTCAGCCATTTATCAGGACCTGTCTACAGTAGACCACCCCTCCTCAGCCATTTATCAGGACCTGTCTGATGTAGACCACCCCTCCTCAACCATTTATCAGGACCTGTCTACAGTAGACCACCCCTCCTCAGCCATTTATCAGGACCTGTCTACAGTAGACCACCCCTCCTCAGCCATTTATCAGGACCTGTCTGATGTAGACCACCCCTCCTCAACCATTTATCAGGACCTGTCTACAGTAGACCACCCCTCCTCAGCCATTTATCAGGACCTGTCTACAGTAGACCACCCCTCCTCAGCCATTTATCAGGACCTGTCTACAGTAGACCACCCCTCCTCAGCCATTTATCAGGACCTGTCTGATGTAGACCACCCCTCCTCAGCCATTTATCAGGACCTGTCTACAGTAGACCACCCCTCCTCAGCCATTTATCAGGACCTGTCTGATGTAGACCACCCCTCCTCAGCCATTTATCAGGACCTGTCTGATGTAGACCACCCCTCCTCAACCATTTATCAGGACCTGTCTATCAGGAGATGTAGACCACCCCTCCTCAGCCATTTATCAGGACCTGTCTAGACCACCCCTCCTCAGCCATTTATCAGACCTGTCTACAGTAGACCACCCTCCTCAGCCATTTATCAGGACCTGTCTCTAGACCAGTAGACCACCCCTCCTCAGCCATTTATCAGGACCTGTCTACAGTAGACCACCCCTCCTCAGCCATTTATCAGGACCTGTCTGATGTAGACCACCCCTCCTCAACCATTTATCAGGACTGTCTGATGTAGACCACCCCTCCTCAACCATTTATCAGGACCTGTCTACAGTAGACCACCCCTCCTCAGCCATTTATCAGGACCTGTCTAGACCACCCCTCCTCAGCCATTTATCAGGACCTGTCTACAGTAGACCACCCCTCCTCCCTCCTCAGCCATTTATCAGGACCTGTCTGATGTAGACCACCCCTCCTCAACCATTTATCAGGACCTGTCTACAGTAGACCACCCCTCCTCAACCATTTATCAGGACCTGTCTGATGTAGACCACCCCTCCTCAGCCATTTATCAGGACCTGTCTACAGTAGACCACCCCTCCTCAGCCATTTATCAGGACCTGTCTGATGTAGACCACCCCTCCTCAACCATTTATCAGGACCTGTCTGATGTAGACCACCCCTCCTCAGCCATTTATCAGGACCTGTCTGATGTAGACCACCCCTCCTCAGCCATTTATCAGGACCTGTCTACAGTAGACCACCCCTCCTCAGCCATTTATCAGGACCTGTCTACAGTAGACCACCCCTCCTCAACCATTTATCAGGACCTGTCTGATGTAGACCACCCCTCCTCAACCATTTATCAGGACCTGTCTACAGTAGACCACCCCTCCTCAGCCATTTATCAGGACCTGTCTGATGTAGACCACCCCTCCTCAACCATTTATCAGGACCTGTCTACAGTAGACCACCCCTCCTCAGCCATTTATCAGGACCTGTCTCTAGACCCCTCCTCAGTAGACCACCCCCTCCTCAGCCATTTATCAGGACCTGTCTGATGTAGACCACCCCTCCTCAACCATTTATCAGGACCTGTCTACAGTAGACCACCCCTCCTCAGCCATTTATCAGGACCTGTCTACAGTAGACCACCCCTCCTCAACCATTTATCAGGACCTGTCTACAGTAGACCACCCCTCCTCAGCCATTTATCAGGACCTGTCTGATGTAGACCACCCCTCCTCAGCCATTTATCAGGACCTGTCTGATGTAGACCACCCCTCCTCAGCCATTTATCAGGACCTGTCTGATGTAGACCACCCCTCCTCAACCATTTATCAGGACCGGACTATAGTAGACCACCCTTCCTCAGCCATTTATCAGGACCTGTCTACAGTAGACCACCCCTCCTCAGCCATTTATCAGGACCTGTCTGATGTAGACCACCCCTCCTCAACCATTTATCAGGACCTGTCTGATGTAGACCACCCCTCCTCAGCCATTTATCAGGACCTGTCTGATGTAGACCACCCCTCCTCAACCATTTATCAGGACCTGTCTGATGTAGACCACCCCTCCTCAGCCATTTATCAGGACCTGTCTACAGTAGACCACCCCTCCTCAGCCATTTATCAGGACCTGTCTGATGTAGACCACCCCTCCTCAACCATTTATCAGGACCTGTCTACAGTAGACCACCCCTCCTCAGCCATTTATCAGGACCTGTCTACAGTAGACCACCCCTCCTCAGCCATTTATCAGGACCTGTCTACAGTAGACCACCCCTCCTCAACCATTTATCAGGACCTGTCTACAGTAGACCACCCCTCCTCAGCCATTTATCAGGACCTGTCTACAGTAGACCACCCCTCCTCAGCCATTTATCAGGACCTGTCTACAGTAGACCACCCCTCCTCAGCCATTTATCAGGACCTGTCTGATGTAGACCACCCCTCCTCAACCATTTATCAGGACCTGTCTGATGTAGACCACCCCTCCTCAGTCATTGATCAGGACCTGTCTACAGTAGACCACCCCTCCTCAGCCATTTATCAGGACCTGTCTACAGTAGACCACCCCTCCTCAGCCATTTATCAGGACCTGTCTGATGTAGACCACCCCTCCTCAGCCATTTATCAGGACCTGTCTGATGTAGACCACCCCTCCTCAACCATTTATCAAGACCTGTCTACAGTAGACCACCCCTCCTCAGCCATTTATCAGGACCTGTCTGATGTAGACCACCCCTCCTCAGCCATTTATCAGGACCTGTCTGATGTAGACCACCCCTCCTCAACCATTTATCAGGACCTGTCTACAGTAGACCACCCCTCCTCAGCCATTTATCAGGACCTGTCTACAGTAGACCACCCCTCCTCAGCCATTTATCAGGACCTGTCTACAGTAGACCACCCCTCCTCAACCATTTATCAGGACCTGTCTACAGTAGACCACCCCTCCTCAGCCATTTATCAGGACCTGTCTGATGTAGACCACCCCTCCTCAGCCATTTATCAGGACCTGTCTACAGTAGACCACCCCTCCTCAGCCATTTATCAGGACCTGTCTACAGTAGACCACCCCTCCTCAGCCATTTATCAGGACCTGTCTGATGTAGACCACCCCTCCTCAGACAGTCTGAGCAGCAGTCTGAAAGGCAGGCAGGATTGTGTGTGTCCCAAATGGAACCATATTACCTATGGGCTCTGGTCAAAGGTAGGGAACTATATAGGGACGAGGGTGCCATTTGGGAGGCAGATAGGCTCAGGGCCCTCAGCCCATACATTTCCAGTATTGCAGCAACAGCATCAATACTACTGTAGGTTTCCGTTTGTAAGTCTGGCCAATAACCTCACCGTGCCAAGACGCAGCTGCAAATTGAATCATCAAAATAAAATGAAAATAAACCTTGAAGCAGCTGGGCCAGAGTTGTAGCAGAGTAACTGCCACAAGCTGCCACACATCATGCAGCAGAACTCAAGTAGTTCAACATATAAGGAAAAGCGTTCCATACTTCCGGTGGTCCTTCTGTAGCTCAGTTGGTAGAGCATGGCGCTTGTAACGCCAGGGTAGTGGGTTCGATCCCCGGGACCACCCATACGTAGAATGTATGCACACATGACTGTAAGTCGCTTTGGATAAAAGCGTCTGCTAAATGGCATATATTATTATTATATATTATTCCGCAAATATCTGGATAACATTATTGGGAAGGTGAGTTCTGCGGGAACAGTGACGGAGCATTAGGCACAGTAATGTGAGGAGAGGCTGAGACCTGAGGCCTGTCAGTGACCCTATGGATGAGGCTGAGGCCTGTCAGTGACCCTATGGATGAGGCTGAGGCCTGTCAGTGACCCTATGGAGGAGAGGCTGAGGCCTGTCAGAGTCCCTATGGATGAGGCTGAGGCCTGTCAGTGACCCTATGGATGAGGCTGAGGCCTGTCAGTGACCCTATGGAGGAGAGACTGAGGCCTGTCAGTACCCCTATAGATGACAGGCTGAGGCCTGTCAGTGACCCTATAGATGAGAGGCTGAGGCCTGTCAGTGACCCTATAGATGAGAGACTGAGGCCTGTCAATGACCCTATAGATGAGAGGCTGAGACCCCCTATAGATGACAGGCTGAGGACTGTCAGTGACCATATAGATGAGATGCTGAGACCTGTCAGTGACCCTATAGATGAGATGCTGAGGCCCCCTATAGATGACAGGCTGAGACCTGTAAGTGACCCTATAGATGAGGCTGATACCCATATAGATGACAGGCTGAGACATGTCAGTGACTCTATAGATGAGAGGCTGAGACCCTATAGATGACAGGCTGAGGCCTGTCAGAGACCCTATAGAGGAGGCTGAGACCTGTCAGTGACCCTATAGATGAGAGGCTGAGGCCTGTCAGAGACCCTATAGAGGAGGCTGAGGCCTGTCAGAGACCCTATGGAGGAGAGACTGAGGCCTGTCAGTACCCCTATAGATGAGAGGCTGAGGCCCCCTATAGATGAGAGGCTGAGGCCCCCTATAGATGAGAGGCTGAGGCCCCCTATAGATGAGAGGCTGAGGCCTGTCAGTGACCCTAAAAATGAGAGGCTGAGACCTGTCAGTGACCCTATAGATTAGAGGCTGAGGCCTGTCAGAGACCCTAAAAATGAGAGGCTGAGACCTGTCAGTGACCCTATAGATGAGATGCTGAGGCCTGTCAGTGACCCTAAAAATGAGAGGCTGAGGCCTGTCAATGACCCTATAGATGAGATGCTGAGGCCCCATATAGATGACATGCTGAGACATGTCAGTGGCCCTATAGATGAGGCTGAGGCCCATATAGATGAGAGGCTGAGTACAGTCAGTGACCCTTTAAATGAGAGGCTGAGGCCTGTCAGTGACCCTATAGATGAGAGGCTGAGACCTGTCTGACCCGAGTGTCTTCTACTGGCCCTCCAACACCACTTCCAGCAGCATCTGGTCTTCCATCCAGGGACTGACCAGGACCAACCCTGCTTAGCTTCAGAAGCAAGCCAGCAGTGGTATGCAGGGTGGTATGCTGCTGGCAACACTGAGATCTCAGTGAGGGGGTCAGACCCTAAGGGGTGGAGCTGAGATCTCAGTGAGGGGGACAGACCCTAAGGGGTGGAGCTGAGATCCTGTGAGGGGGCCAGACCCTAAGGGGTGGAGCTGAGATCTCAGTGAGGGGGTCAGACCCTAAAGGGTGGAGCGAGATCCTGTGAGGGGGCCAGACCCTAAGGGCTGGAGCTGAGATCTCAGTGAGGGGGTCAGACCCTAAGGGCTGGAGCTGAGATCTCAGTGAGGGGGTCAGACCCTAAGGGCTGGAGCTGAGATCCAGTGAGGGGGTCAGACCCTAAGGGGTGGAGCTGAGATCCAGTGAGGGGGTCAGACCCTAAGGGGTGGAGCTGAGATCCAGTGAGGTGGTCAGACCCTAAGGGGTGGAGCTGAGATCCAGTGAGGGGGTCAGACCCTAAGGGGTGGAGCTGAGATCCTGTGAGGGGGTCAGACCCTAAGGGGTGGAGCTGAGATCTCAGTGAGGGGACCAGACCCTAAGGGGTGGAGCTGAGATGCAGTGAGGGGGTCAGACCCTAAGGGGTGGAGCTGAGATCCTGTGAGGGGGTCAGACCCTAAGGGGTGGAGCTGAGATCTCAGTGAGGGGGCCAGACCCTAAGGGGTGGAGCTGAGATGCAGTGAGGGGGTCAGACCCTAAGGGGTGGAGCTGAGATCCAGTGAGGGGGACAGACCCTAAGGGGTGGAGCTGAGATGCAGTGAGGGGGTCAGACCCTAAGGGGTGGAGCTGAGATCTCAGTGAGGGGGACAGACCCTAAGGGGTGGAGCTGAGATCTCAGTGAGGGGGACAGACCCTAAGGGGTGGAGCTGAGATGCAGTGAGGGGGTCAGACCCTAAGGGCTGGAGCTGAGATCTCAGTGAGGGGGTCAGACCCTAAGGGGTGGAGCTGAGATGCAGTGAGGGGGTCAGACCCTAAGGGGTGGAGCTGAGATGCAGTGAGGGGGTCAGACACTAAGGGCTGGAGCTGAGATCTCAGTGAGGGGGACAGACCCTAAGGGGTGGAGCTGAGATGCAGTGAGGGGGTCAGACCCTAAGGGGTGGAGTTGAGATCTCAGTGAGGGGGACAGACCCTAAGGGGTGGAGCTGAGATGCAGTGAGGGGGTCAGACCCTAAGGGGTGGAGCTGAGATCTCAGTGAGGGGGTCAGACCCTAAGGGGTGGAGCTGAGATGCAGTGAGGGGGTCAGAACCTAAGGGGTGGAGCTGAGATCCTGTGAGGGGGACAGACCCTAAGGGGTGGAGTTGAGATGCAGTGAGGGGGACAGACCCTAAGGGGTGGAGCTGAGATCCAGTGAGGGGGCCAGACCCTAAGGGCTGGAGCTGAGATCCTGTGAGGGGGACAGACCCTAAGGGGTGGAGCTGAGATGCAGTGAGGGGGACAGACCCTAAGGGCTGGAGCTGAGATGCAGTGAGGGGGACAGACCCTAAGGGCTGGAGCTGAGATCTCAGTGAGGGGGACAGACCCTAAGGGCTGGAGCTGAGATCTCAGTGAGGGGGACAGACCCTAAGGGGTGGAGCTGAGATGCAGTGAGGGGGACAGACCGTAAGGGGTGGAGCTGAGATGCAGTGAGGGGGACAGACCCTAAGGGGTGGAGCTGAGATCCAGTGAGGGGGACAGACCCTAAGGGGTGGAGCTGAGATGCAGTGAGGGGGACAGACCCTAAGGGGTGGAGCTGAGATCTCAGTGAGGGGGACAGACCCTAAGGGGTGGAGCTGAGATCCAGTGAGTGTCATATCTGTTTTGCGGTCACTCTCTGTTCATATTACTGCTGGAGTGAAAAGCCTCTGCACTTGGAAACAAAGAGGCTGTCTTAATGAGAGAGAGAGAGAGAGCACTTAACATAGCTAAGTGCCAAGTCTAGGTCCAAGAGGCTCTCTTAATGAGAGAGAGAGAGAGAGAGAGAGAGAGAGAGAGAGAGAGAGAGAGAGAGAGAGAGAGAGAGAGAGAGAGAGAGAGAGAGAGGGCACTTAACATAGCTAAATGCCACGTATAGGTCCAAGAGGATTCTAAACAGCTTCTACCCCCCCAAGCAATAAGACTCCTGAACATCTAATCAAATGGCTAAACAGACTATTTGCCCCCCTCCTCTTCCACGCTGCTGCTACTTTCTGTTTTCGTCTACGCATAGTCACTTTAATAACTCTAATTAAACATATTACCTCAATTACCTCGACACCGGTGCCTCCGGACATTGACTCTGTACCGGTACCCCCTGTATATAGCCTCCACATTCACTCTGTACCGGTACCCCCTGTATATAGCCTCCACATTGACTCTGTACCGTAACACCCTGTATATAGCCTCCACATTGACTCGGTACCGGTACCCCCTGTATATAGCCTCCACATTGACTCTGTACCGGTACCCCCTGTATATAGCCTCCACATTGACTCTGTACCGGTACCCCCTGTATATAGCCTCCACATTGACTCTGTACTGTTACCCCCTGTATATAGCCTCCACATTGACTCTGTACCGGTGCCCCCTGTATATAGCCTCCACATTGACTCTGTACTGTTACCCCCTGTATATAGCCTCCACATTGACTCTGTACTGTTACCCCCTGTATATAGCCTCCACATTGACTCTGTACCAGTACCCCCTGTATATAGCCTCCACATTGACTCTGTACCTGTACCCCCTGTATATAGCCTCCACATTGACTCTGTACCTGTACCCCCTGTATATAGCCTCCACATTGACTCTGTACCTGTACCCCCTGTATATAGCCTCCACATTGACTCTGTACCGGTACCCCCTGTATATAGCCCTGCTACTGTTATTTTCTGCTGCTCTTTAATTATTTGTTATTATAATCTCTTTTTTCTTTATTTTCTTAAAATTGCATTGTAGGATGACGGCTTGTAAGTTTCACTGTAAGGTTGTATTCAGCGCATGTAACCAATACAACTTGGTTTGACTCCTGATTAACATTAAAATACATTATTGCACCACCATCTCTGATAGCTATCTCCTTGTAATCACCCTAACACAGCTATCAAGCTAACAATAAAGAAGAGAGAGAGGGAAAGAGGGAGGGGGTGAGGGGGTGAGGGATAGATAAAATAAAGGAGAGAGGGGGAGGGAGGGAGGGTGGCTAAAATGAGGGAGGGAGGGAGGGAGGAATAGATAAAATAAAGGAAAGAGGGGGAGGGAGGAAGGGTGGGTAAAATGAGGGAGGGAGGGAGGGAGGAATAGATAAAATAAAGGAGAGAGGGGGAGGGAGGGAGGAATAGATAAAATAAAGGAGAGAAGGGGAGGGAGGAAGGGTGGGTAAAATGAGGGAGGGAGGGAGGGAGGAATAGATAAAATAAAGGAGAGAGGGGGAGGGAGGAAGGGTGGGTAAAATGAGGGAGGGAGGGAGGGAGGAATAGATAAAATAAAGGAGAGAGAGGGGGAGGGAGGGAGGAATAGATAAAATAAAGGAGAGAAGGGGGAGGGAGGAAGGGTGGGTAAAATGAGGGAGGGAGGGAGGGAGGAATAGATAAAATAAAGGAGAGAGGGGGAGGGAGGAAGGGTGGGTAAAATGAGGGAGGGAGGGAGGGAGGAATAGATAAAATAAAGGAGAGAGGGGGAGGGAGGGAGGAATAGATAAAATAAAGGAGAGAAGGGGAGGGAGGGAGGAATAGATAAAATAAAGGAGAGAAGGGGGAGGGAGGGAGGGAGGGTGGGTAAAATGAGGGAGGGAGGGAGGGAGGGGGAGGAATAGATAAAATAAAGGAGAGAAGGGGGAGGGAGGGAGGAATAGATAAAATAAAGGAGAGAAGGGGGAGGGAGGGAGGAATAGATAAAATAAAATAAAATAAAGGAGAGAAGGGGGAGGGAGGGAGGAATAGATAAAATAAAGGAGAGAAGGGGGAGGGAGGGAGGAATAGATAAAATAAAGGAGAGAAGGGGGAGGGAGGGAGGGAGGGAGGAATAGATGAAATAAAGGAGAGAGGGGGGCAGGATGTGTATTAATACATTTCATCTCCATGACAACAGCCTTCCAATCTTCTCAGCATTAACACCCACAAGAAGAGAGGGAGAGATATGCACAGTTACAGATAGAGGGAGAGACCTCAATTTACAGATACAGATAGAGATATACACAGTTACAGATAGAGATATACACAGTTACAGATAGAGATATTTACAGTTACAGATAGAGATATACACAGTTACAGATAGAGATATATACAGTTACAGATAGAGGGAGAGATATACACAGTTACAGATAGAGATATACACAGTTACAGATAGAGATATACACAGTTACAGATAGAGATATACACAGTTACAGATAGAGGGAGAGATATACACAGTTACAGATAGAGATATATACAGTTACAGATAGAGGATATATACACAGTTACAGATAGAGGGAGAGATATACACAGTTACAGATAGGGAGATATACACAGTTACAGATAGAGATATACACAGTTACAGATAGAGATATACACAGTTACAGATAGAGATATACACAGTTACAGATAGAGGGAGAGATATACACAGTTACAGATAGAGATATACACAGTTACAGATAGAGGGAGAGATATACACAGTTACAGATAGAGGGAGAGATATACACAGTTACAGATAGAGGGAGAGATATACACAGTTACAGATAGAGGGAGAGATATACACAGTTACAGATAGAGGGAGAGATATACACAGTTACAGATAGAGATATACACAGTTACAGATAGAGATATACACAGTTACAGATAGGGAGAGATATACAGTTACAGTTACAGATAGAGATATACACAGTTACAGATAGAGGGAGAGATATACACAGTTACAGATAGAGATATACACAGTTACAGATAGAGATATACACAGTTACAGATAGAGGGAGAGATATACACAGTTACAGATAGAGATATACACAGTTACAGATAGAGATATACACAGTTACAGATAGAGGGAGAGATATACACAGTTACAGATAGAGATATACACAGTTACAGATAGAGGGAGAGATATACACAGTTACAGATAGAGGGAGAGATATACACAGTTACAGATAGAGATATACACAGTTACAGATAGAGATATACACAGTTACAGATAGAGATATACACAGTTACAGATAGAGATATACACAGTTACAGATAGAGATATACACAGTTACAGATAGAGGGAGAGATATACACAGTTACAGATAGAGATATACACAGTTACAAATAGAGATATACACAGTTACAGATAGAGGGAGAGATATACACAGTTACAGATAGAGGGAGAGATATACACAGTTACAGATAGAGATATACACAGTTACAGATAGAGGGAGAGATATACACAGTTACAGATAGAGATATACACAGTTACAGAGAGGGAGAGATATACACAGTTACAGATAGAGATATACACAGTTACAAATAGAGATATACACAGTTACAGATAGAGGGAGAGATATACACAGTTACAGATAGAGGGAGAGATATACACAGTTACAGATAGAGATATACACAGTTACAAATAGAGATATACACAGTTACAGATAGAGGGAGAGATATACACAGTTACAGATAGAGGGAGAGATATACACAGTTACAGATAGAGGGAGAGATATACACAGTTACAGATAGAGATATACACAGTTACAAATAGAGATATACACAGTTACAGATAGAGGGAGAGATATACACAGTTACAGACAGAGATATACACAGTTACAGATAGAAGGAGAGATATACACAGTTACAGAAGACCCTCAGTCTCGCTGCCAACATCCCCTCCAGCATTCCCACCACATCCACAGACCCCTGTCCCCGAAAAAAAAATAATTGGGTCTTCCATATTGCAATTTAGCTGCCCCTGACACAAAATTAAGCAAAATAACCCTATTCTCCATCTTACTCCCCTACCCTATTCAACCACTCTACACATTTCTTATAGTTTTGGCAAGTCGGTTAGGACATCTGCTTTGTGGATGACTGTCTCGACTCCTACCGAGGGTGTCTCCCCTTCCCGTTCGGGTGGCGCTCGGCGGTCGTCGTCGCCGGCCTACTAGCTGCCACTGACTCTTTCCTCCCCCTCCTTGTCTGTTTATTAGTTACACATGTTAGTCAGCCTGTTTCTTTCGGTATTGTTTGTGTTTGAGTCAAACGTATTTGTTCCTGTTCATGGGTTGTTTTAGTCCCCCTGTTAGGGACATTGGTTTTTTGTGAGCGCCCAGTGTTTCGTGGGGTGGCCTATGTTCGCCGTGTGCATTAAAAAGAGCACTACCTTGAACTCCCTGTTTCCTGCGCCTGACTTCGCACCCACGACATTTACATTTAAGTCATTTAGCAGACGCTCTTATCCAGAGCGACTTACAAATTGCTGCATTCACCTTATGACATCCAGTGGAACAGTCACTTTACAATAGTGCATCTAAATCTTAAAGGGGGGGGGGGGTGAGAAGGATTACTTTATCCTATCCTAGGTATTCCTTAAAGAGTTGGGGTTTCAGGTGTCTCCGGAAGGTGGTGATTGACTCCTCTGTCCTGGCGTCGTGAGGGAGTTTGTTCCACCAAACTCCCTCACCCGGAACGTTACAGAATACCGCACCATGTAATGGAGTCGCGGCCAACCCTCTCCCATCGATGGAGGAACGGGTTCTCCACTACACCACCGTCCTCCATCGGATCGGATCCGCCATGGACCAAATGATGGAGAGAATGGACCGATGGGAGAGGAGTGGTCTCCTCTCTCCCCATCCCCCGGTTCCAGCGCTCTCCGCTCTCTCTGATGGAGCAGCGGCGGGGTGCCAGGGGTTCTTACTCCAACTGGAACTGGCCACCGTAAGACCCACTCCCATGGGAGCGGAGAGGGTGAGTGTCCTCGTCTCCTGCCTGACGGATCGTGCTCTAGAGTGGGCGAACGCAGTCTGGAATGGCCCAGACTCGGCGAAGGAGCACTACCCAGAGTTTACCGGGAGAGCAACTCTTTCATCTTAGGCAGGAGAGGAGGAGCGCCCAGGATTACGCGCTGGAGTTCGGGACCTTGGCAGCTGGATCTGGGTGGATCGACAGGGCCCTTATCAACCACTACCGGTGTAGTCTCCGGGAGGACGTCCACAGAGAGCTAGCGTGTCGGGACACCGCACCCTCCCTAGAAGAACTAATTGACATGTCCATCCGGCTGGACAATCTGCTGGCTGGGCGTTCGGAGAGGGTCCTGTGCGTTCCACCACCCAGCATCCCGCTGCCATTCCGTTGGAGTTGGGGGGGCAGTGCCAAGGGGTACCGGAGGAGGAGGCCCCCTCCCTGCACCAGCTGTGGTCGGAGAGGACACACGGCCGATCGGGGGTCCGTCTGGGAGTCGAGATGGCAGGAGGAACGCTTCTCGGTCACCCCAGGTGAGTCAGCACCAAACTCACCCAGAACCCCTTGTTGGTCACATGTTTGTCTTGATTTTTTTCCATAAATTTCTCCAGCCCATCCCTCTGTCAGAGAGTAGAGCTCCAGCCCATACCTCTATCAGAGAGTAGAGCTGCAGCCCATCCCTCTATCAGAGAGTAGAGCTCCAGCCCATACCTCTGTATGAGAGTAGAGCTCCAGCCCATCCCTCTGTCAGAGAGTAGAGCTGCAGCCCATCCCTCTGTCAGAGAGTAGAGCTGCAGCCCATCCCTCTGTCGGAGAGTAGAGCTCCAGCCCATACCTCTGTCAGAGAGTAGAGCTCCAGCCCATCCCTCTGTCAGAGAGTAGAGCTCCAGCCCATCCCTCTGTCAGAGAGTAGAGCTCCAGCCCATCCCTCTGTCAGAGTGTAGAGCTCCAGCCCATCCCTCTGTCAGAGAGTAGAGCTGCAGCCCATCCCTCTGTCAGAGAGTAGAGCTGCAGCCCATCCCTCTGTCAGAGAGTAGAGCTCCAGCCCATCCCTCTGTCAGAGAGTAGAGCTCCAGCCCATCCCTCTGTCAGAGAGTAGAGCTCCAGCCCATCCCTCTATCAGAGAGTAGAGCTGCAGCCCATCCCTCTATCAGAGAGTAGAGCTCCAGCCCATCCCTCTGTCAGAGAGTAGAGCTCCAGCCCATCCCTCTGTCAAAGAGTAGAGCTCCAGCCCATCCCTCTATCAGAGAGTAGAGCTGCAGCCCATCCCTCTGTCAGAGAGTAGAGCTGCAGCCCATCCCTCTGTCAGAGTGTAGAGCTGCAGCCAATCACTCTATCAGAGAGTAGAGCTCCAGCCCATCGCTCTATCAGAGTAGAGCTGCAGCCCATCCCTCTATCAGAGAGTAGAGCTGCAGCCTATCCCTCTATCAGAGAGTAGATCTCCAGCCCATACCTCAATCAGAGAGTAGAGCTGCAGCCCATCCCTCTATCAGAGAGTAGATCTCCAGCCCATACCTCTATCAGAGAGTAGAGCTGCAGCCCATCCCTCTATCAGAGAGTAGATCTCCAGCCCATACCTCTATCAGAGAGTAGAGCTGCAGCCCATCCCTCTGTCAGAGAGTAGAGCTGCAGCCCATCCCTCTATAAGAGTAGAGCTGCAGCCCATCCCTCTATCAGACAGTAGAGCTCCAGCCCATCCCTCTATCAGAGAGTAGAGCAACATCCCATCCATCTATCACAGAGTGGAGCAGCCCATCCCTCTATCAGAGAGTAGAGCAGCCCATCGCTCTATCAGAGAGTAGAGCAGCAGCCCATCCCTCTATCAGAGAGTAGAGCTCCAGCACATCCCTCTATCAGAGTAGAGCAGCAGCCCATCCCTCTATCAGAGAGTAGAGCTGCAGTCCATCCCTCTATCAGAGAGTAGAGCAGCAGCCCATCCCTCTATCAGAGAGTAGAGCTCCAGCACATCGCTCTCGCAGAGTAGAGCTCCAGCCCATCCCTCTATCAGAGTAGAGCAGCAGCCCATCCCTCTATCAGAGAGTAGAGCTGCAGCCCATCCCTCTATCAGAGAGTAGAGCAGCAGCCCATCCCTCTATCAGAGAGTAGAGCTCCAGCACATCCCTCTATCAGAGGGTAGAGCTCCTGCCCATCCCTCTATCAGAGAGTAGAGCAGCCCATCGCTCTATCAGAGAGTAGAACAGCCCCATCCCTCTAGCAGAGTAGAGCTCCAGCCCATGCCATAATAGGAGAGTAGAGCTCCAGCCCGTCCCTCTATCAGAGAATAGAGCAGCAGCCAATCCCTCTATCAGAGAGTAGAGCTCCAGCCCATCCCTCTATCAGACGAGAGCTGCAGCCCATCCTTCTATCAGAGAGTAGAGCTCGGACCCATCCCTCTATCAGAGTAGAGCTGCAGCCCATCTCGCTGTCAGAGAGTAGAGCTGCAGCCCATCCCTCTATCAGAGAGTAGAGCTCCAGCCCATCCCTCTATCAGAGATTAGAGCTCCAGCCCATCCCTCTATCATTGAGCTCCAACCCCTCCCTCTATCATAGAGCTCCAACCCCTCCCTCTGTCATTGAGCTCCAACCCATCCCTCTATCAGAGAGTAGAGCTGCAGCCCATCCCTCTATCAGAGAGTAGATCTCCAGCCCATCCTTCTATCAGAGAGTAGAGCAGCAGCCCATCCCTCTGTCAGAGAGTAGAGCTCCAGCCCATCCCTCTACCAGAGTCTAGCTCCAGCCCATCTCTCAATCAGAGTAGATCTCCAGCCCATCCTTCTATCAGAGAGTAGAGCAGCAGCCCATCCCTCTGTCAGAGAGTAGAGCTCCAGCCCATCCCTCTATCAGAGAGTAGAGCTCCAGCCCATCCTTCTATCAGAGAGTAGAGTAGCAGCCCATCCCTCTATCAGAGAGTCTAGCTCCAGCCCATCCCTCTATCAGAGAGTAGAGCTCCAGCCCATACCTCTATCAGAGAGTAGAGCTCCAGCCCATCCCTCTATCAGAGAGTAGAGCTCCAGCCCATACCTCTATCAGAGAGTAGAGCTCCAGCCCATCTCTCAATCAGAGAGTAGAGCTCCAGCCCATCCCTCTTTCAGAGAGTAGAGCTCCAGCCGATCCCTCTATCAGAGAGTAGAGCTCCAGCCCATCTCTCAATCAGAGAGTAGAGCTCCAGCCCCTCCCTCTTTCAGAGAGTAGAGCTCCAGCCCATCCCTCTTTCAGAGAGTAGAGCTCCAGCCGATCCCTCTATCAGAGAGTAGAGCTCCAGCCCATCTCTCAATCAGAGAGTAGAGCTCCAGCCCATCCCTCTTTCAGAGAGTAGAGCTCCAGCTGATCCCTCTATCAGAGAGTAGAGCTCCAGCCCATCCCTTCCCAGCAGGCAGAGCTCTCATCTGTCTCAGGCTCCTAATAGCCCATTTTATAATAGCGCTGAGGGAGTGATGCTGGGGAACTGATTCTAAGAGGCAGCTACTATAACGTTTAATTCATGTAACAGAAATAAATCACGTAAAAAGTGAGGTCTAACTTCCACTGCAGTCAATATTTCACTTAGTCGTGTATTAATGTCAATGTGTAACGTGGGCGCTGGGAGTCGGGAATTAAGTTCAGGAGTGAATCATTTAATAAATAAACGAACAAAAGGAGAAACATGAACAACGCACAGAGAACTGAAACAATAACGCCTGGGGAAGGAACCAAAGGGAGAGACATATATAGGGGAGGAGCCAAAGGGAGATACATATATAGGGGAGGAACCAAAGGGAGTGACATATATAGGGGAGGAACCAAAGGGAATGACATATATAGGGGAGGAACCAAAGGGAGAGACATATATAGGGGAGGAACCAAAGGGAGTGACATATATAGGGGAGGAGCCAAAGGGAGAGACATATATAGGGGAGGAACCAAAGGGAGTGACATATATAGGGGAGGAACCAAAGGGAGAGACATATATAGGGGAGGAGCCAAAGGGAGATACATATATAGGGGAGGAGCCAAAGGGAGATACATATATAGGGGAGGAACCAAAGGGAGAGACATATATAGGGGAGGAGCCAAAGGGAGAGACATATATAGGGGAGGAACCAAAGGGAGTGACATATATAGGGGAGGAACCAAAGGGAGAGACATATATAGGGGAGGAACCAAAGGGAGTGACATATATAGGGGAGGAGCCAAAGGGAGAGACATATATAGGGGAGGAACCAAAGGGAGATGACATATATAGGGGAGGAACCAAAGGGAGATACATATATAGGGGAGGAGCCAAAGGGAGATACATATATAGGGGAGGAACCAAAGGGAGAGACATATATAGGGGAGGAACCAAAGGGAGTGACATATATAGGGGAGGAACCAAAGGGAGTGACATATATAGGGGAGGAACCAAAGGGAGTGACATATATAGGGGAGGAACCAAAGGGAGAGACATATATAGGGGAGGAACCAAAGGGAGTGACATATATAGGGGAGGAACCAAAGGGAGTGACATATATAGGGGAGGAACCAAAGGGAGATACATATATAGGGAAGGAACCAAAGGGAGAGACATATATAGGGGAGGAACCAAAGGGAGAGACATATATAGGGAAGGAACCAAAGGGAGAGACATATATAGGGGGGAGGAACCAAAGGGAGTGACATATATAGGGGAGGAACCAAAGGGAGATACATATATAGGGGAGGAGCCAAAGGGAAGGAACCAAAGGGAGATACATATATAGGGAAGGAACCAAAGGGAGAGACATATATAGGGAGGAGCCAAAGGGAGAGACATATATAGGGAAGGAACCAAAGGGAGAGACATATATAGGGGAGGAACCAAAGGGAGATACATATATAGGGAAGGAACCAAAGGGAGATACATATATAGGGAAGGAACCAAAGGGAGATACATATATAGGGAAGGAGCCAAAGGGAGAGACATATATAGGGAAGGAGCCAAAGGGAGATACATATATAGGGAAGGAACCAAAGGGAGAGACATATATAGGGAAGGAACCAAAGGGAGAGACATATATAGGGGAGGAGCCAAAGGGAGAGACATATATAGGGAAGGAACCAAAGGGAGAGACATATATAGGGAAGGAACCAAAGGGAGAGACATATATAGGGGAGGAACCAAAGGGAGAGACATATATAGGGAAGGAACCAAAGGGAGAGACATATATAGGGAAGGAACCAAAGGGAGAGACATATATAGGGGAGGAACCAAAGGGAGAGACATATATAGGGAAGGAACCAAAGGGAGAGACATATATAGGGGAGGAACCAAAGGGAGAGACATATATAGGGAAGGAGCCAAAGGGAGAGACATATATAGGGAAGGAACCAAAGGGAGATACATATATAGGGGAAGGAACCAAAGGGAGAGACATATATAGGGGAGGAGCCAAAGGGAGAGACATATATAGGGAAGGAACCAAAGGGAGAGACATATATAGGGAAGGAACCAAAGGGAGAGACATATATAGGGAAGGAACCACAGGGAGAGACATATAGGGAAGGAACCAAAGGGAGAGACATATATAGGGAAGAACCAAAGGGAGAGACATATATAGGGAAGAACCAAAGGGAGAGACATATATAGGAAGGAACCAAAGGGAGAGACATATATAGGGAAGGAACCAAAGGGAGAGACATATATAGGGAAGGAACCAAAGGGAGAGACATATATAGGAAGGAACCAAAGGGAGATACATATATATGGGAGGAACCACAGGTAGAGACATATAGAGAAGGAACCAAAGGGAGAGACATATATAGGGAAGGAGCAAAAGGGAGTGACATATATAGGGGAGGAACCAAAGGGAGTGACATATATAGGGGAGGAACAAAAGGGAGAGACATATATAGAGAAGGAACCAAAGGGAGGGACATATATAGGGAAGGAACCAAAGGGAGAGACATATATAGGGAAGGAACCAAAGGGAGTGACATATATAGGGGAGGAACCAAAGGGAGATACATATATAGGGAAGGAACCAAAGGGAGATACATATATAGGGGAGGAGCCAAAGGGAGATACATATATAGGGAAGGAACCAAAGGGAGAGACATATATAGGGGAAGGAACCAAAGGGAGAGACATATATAGGGGAGGAACCAAAGGGAGGGACATATATAGGGAAGGAACCAAAGGGAGATACATATATAGGGAAGGAACCAAAGGGAGGGACATATATAGGGGAAGGAACCAAAGGGAGAGATGTATATAGGGGAGGAACCAAAGGGAGGGACATATATAGGGAAGGAACCAAAGGGAGATACATATATAGGGAAGGAACCAAAGGGAGGGACATATATAGGGAAGAACCAAAGGGAGAGACATATATAGGGAAGAACCAAAGGGAGAGACATATATAGGAAGGAACCAAAGGGAGATACATATATAGGGAAGGAACCAAAGGGAGGGACATATATAAGGAAGGAACCAAAGGGAGGGACATATATAGGGAAGGAACCAAAGGGAGGGACATATATAGGGAAGGAACCAAAGGGAGTGACATATATAGGGAAGGAACCAAAGGGAGTGACATATATAGGGAAGGAACCAAAGGGAGAGACATATATAGGGAAGGAACCAAAGGGAGGGACATATATAGGGAAGGAACCAAAGGGAGGGACATATATAGGGAAGGAACCAAAGGGAGGGACATATATAGGGAAGGAACCAAAGGGAGGGACATATATAGGGAAGGAACCAAAGGGAGGGACATATATAGGGAAGGAACCAAGGGGAGAGACATATATAGGGAAGGAACCAAAGGGAGGGACATATATAGGGAAGGAACCAAAGGGAGGGACATATATAGGGAAGGAACCAAAGGGAGGGACATATATAGGGAAGGAACCAAAGGGAGGGACATATATAGGGAAGGAACCAAGGGGAGAGACATATATAGGAAAGAACCAAAGGGAGAGACATATATAGGAAAGGAACCAAAGGGAGGGACATATATAGGGAAGGAACCAAAGGGAGAGGCATATATAGGAAAGAACCAAAGGGAGAGACATATATAGGAAAGGAACCAAAGGGAGGGACATATATAGGGGAAGGAACCAAAGGGAGAGATGTATATAGGGGAGGAACCAAAGGGAGGGACATATATAGGGAAGGAACCAAAGGGAGATACATATATAGGGAAGGAACCAAAGGGAGGGACATATATAGGGGAGGAGCCAAAGGGAGATACATATATAGGGAAGGAGCCAAAGGGAGATACATATATAGGGAAGGAACCAAAGGGAGAGACATATATAGGGGAAGGAACCAAAGGGAGATACATATATAGGGAAGGAACCAAAGGGAGGACATATATAGGGAAGGAACCAAAGGGAGATACATATATAGGGAAGGAACCAAAGGGAGGGACATATATAGGGGAAGGAACCAAAGGGAGAGATGTATATAGGGGAGGAACCAAAGGGAGGGACATATATAGGGAAGGAACCAAAGGGAGATACATATATAGGGAAGGAACCAAAGGGAGGGACATATATAGGGGAGGAGCCAAAGGGAGATACATATATAGGGAAGGAGCCAAAGGGAGATACATATATAGGGAAGGAACCAAAGGGAGAGACATATATAGGGGAGGAGCCAAAGGGAGAGACATATATAGGGAAGGAACCAAAGGGAGAGACATATATAGGGGAGGAACCAAAGGGAGATACATATATAGGGAAGGAACCAAAGGGAGATACATATATAGGGAAGGAACCAAAGGGAGAGACATATATAGGGAAGGAGCCAAAGGGAGAGACATATATATGGGAGGAACCACAGGTAGAGACATATAGAGAAGGAACCAAAGGGAGAGACATATATAGGGAAGAACCAAAGGGAGAGACATATATAGGGAAGAACCAAAGGGAGAGACATATATAGGAAGGAACCAAAGGGAGATACATATATATGGGAGGAACCACAGGTAGAGACATATAGAGAAGGAACCAAAGGGAGAGACATATATAGGGAAGGAGCAAAAGGGAGGACATATATAGGGGGGACAATATATAGGGGAAGGAACAAAGGGAGAGATGTATATAGGGAAGGAACCAAAGGGAGGGACATATATAGGGAAGGAACCAAAGGGAGATACATATATAGGGAAGGAACCAAAGGGAGGGACATATATAGGGAAGAACCAAAGGGAGAGACATATATAGGGAAGAACCAAAGGGAGAGACATATATAGGAAGGAACCAAAGGGAGATACATATATAGGGAAGGAACCAAAGGGAGGGACATATATAAGGAAGGAACCAAAGGGAGGGACATATATAGGGAAGGAACCAAAGGGAGGGACATATATAGGGAAGGAACCAAAGGGAGAGGCATATATAGGAAAGAACCAAAGGGAGAGACATATATAGGAAAGGAACCAAAGGGAGAGACATATATAGGGAAGGAACCAAAGGGAGGGACATATATAGGGAAGGAACCAAAGGGAGGGACATATATAGGGAAGGAACCAAAGGGAGGGACATATATAGGGAAGGAACCAAAGGGAGGGACATATATAGGGAAGGAACCAAAGGGAGGGACATATATAGGGAAGGAACCAAAGGGAGGGACATATATAGGGAAGGAACCAAAGGGAGGGACATATATAGGGAAGGAACCAAAGGGAGGGACATATATAGGGAAGGAACCAAAGGGAGGGACATATATAGGGAAGGAACCAAGGGAGGGACATATATAGGGAAGGAACCAAGGGAGGGACATATATAGGGAAGGAACCAAAGGGAGAGACATATATAGGAAAGGAACCAAAGGGAGGGACATATATAGGGAAGGAACCAAAGGGAGAGGCATATATAGGAAAGAACCAAAGGGAGAGACATATATAGGAAAGGAACCAAAGGGAGTGACATATATAGGGAAGGAACCAAAGGGAGAGTCATATATAGGGGAGGAACCAAAGGGAGTGACATATATAGGGGAGGAACCAAAGGGAGTGACATATATAGGGAAGGAACCAAATGGAGTGACATATATAGGGGAGGAACCAAAGGGAGATATATATATATATAGGGGAGGAACCAAAGGGAGATATATATATATATATATAGGGGAGGAACCAAAGGGAGTGACATATATAGGGAAGGAACCAAAGGGAGTGATATATATAGGGAAGGAACCAAAGGGAGTGAGATACAGTGCCTTGCGAAAGTATTCGGCCCCCTTGAACTTTGCGACCTTTTGCCACATTTCAGGCTTCAAACATAAAGATATAAAACTGTATTTTTTTGTGAAGAATCAACAACAAGTGGGACACAATCATGAAGTGGAACGACATTTATTGGATATTTTCAAACTTTTTTAACAAATCAAAAACTGAAAAATTGGGCGTGGCAAAATTATTCAGCCCCCTTAAGTTAATACTTTGTAGCGCCACCTTTTGCTGAGATTACAGCTGTAAGTCACTTGGGGTATGTCTCTATCAGTTTTACACATCGAGAGACTGAATTTTTTTCCCATTCCTCCTTGCAAAACATCTTGAGCTCAGTGAGGTTGGATGGAGAGCATTTGTGAACAGCAGTTTTCAGTTCTTTCCACAGATTCTCGATTGGATTCAGGTCTGGACTTTGACTTGGCCATTCTAACACCTGGATATGTTTATTTTTGAACCATTCCATTGTAGATTTTGCTTTATGTTTTGGATCATTGTCTTGTTGGAAGACAAATCGCCGTCCCAGTCTCAGGTCTTTTGCAGACTCCATCAGGTTTTCTTCCAGAATGGTCCTGTATTTGGCTCCATCCATCTTCCCATCAATTTTAACCATCTTCCCTGTCCCTGCGTAAGAAAAGCAGGCCCAAACCATGATGCTGCCACCACCATGTTTGATAGTGGGGATGGTGTGTTCAGGGTGATGAGCTGTGTTGCTTTTACGCCAAACATAACGTTTTGCATTGTTGCCAAAAAGTTCAATTTTGGTTTCATCTGACCAGAGCACCTTCTTCCACATGTTTAGTGTGTCTCCCAGGTGGCTTGTGGCAAACTTTAAACGACACTTTTTATGGATATCTTTAAGAAATGGCTTTCTTCTTGCCACTCTTCCATAAAGGCCAGATTTGTGCAATATACGACTGATTGTTGTCCTATGGACAGAGTGTCCCACCTCAGCTGTAGATCTCTGCAGTTCATCCAGAGTGATCATGGGCCTCTTGGCTGCATCTCTGATCAGTCTTCTCCTTGTATGAGCTGAAAGTTTAGAGGGACGGCCAGGTCTTGGTAGATTTTCAGTGGTCTGATACTCCTTCCATTTCAATATTATCGCTTGCACAGTGCTCCTTGGGATGTTTAAAGCTTGGGAAATATTTTTGTATCCAAATCCGGCTTTAAACTTCTTCACAACAGTATCTCGGACCTGCCTGGTGTGTTCCTTGTTCTTCATGATGCTCTCTGCGCTTTTAACGGACCTCTGAGACTATCACAGTGCAGGTGCATTTATACAGAGACTTGATTACACACAGGTGGATTGTATTTATCATCATTAGTCATTTAGGTCAACATTGGATCATTCAGAGATCCTCACTGAACTTCTGGAGAGAGTTTGCTGCACTGAAAGTAAAGGGGCTGAATAATTTTGCACGCCCAATTTTTCACTTTTTGATTTGTTAAAAAAGTTTGAAATATCCAATAAATGTCGTTCCACTTCATGACTGTGTCCCACTTGTTGTTGATTCTTCACAAAAAAATACAGTTTTATATCTTTATGTTTGAAGCCTGAAATGTGGCAAAAGTTCGCAAAGTTCAAGGGGGCCGAATACTTTCGCAAGGCACTGTATATAGGGATGGAGCCAAAGGGGAGGGACATATATAGGGAAGGAACCAAAGGGATTGACATATATAGGGAAGGAACCATAGGGAGTGATATATATTTTTATTTAATTATTTATTTCACCTTTATTTAACCAGGTAGGCTAGTTGAGAACAAGTTCTCATTTACAATTGCGACCTGGCCAAGATAAAGCAAAGCAGTTCGACAGATACGACACAGAGTTACACATGGAGTAAAACAAACATGTTCACCCACTAATAGGGAACGTGAGCTGGGTTTAGACCGTCATGAGACAGGTTAGTTTTACCCTACTGATGATGTGTTGTTGCAATAGTAATCCAGTATACAGTATAAACAAGTCTATATACGATGTGAGCAAATGAGGTGAGAAGGGAGGTAAAGGCAAAAAAGGCCATCGTGGCAAAGTAAATACAATATAGCAAATAAAACACTGGAATGGTAGATTTGCAATGGAAGAATGTGCAAAATAGAAATAAAAATAATGGGGTGCAAAGGAGCAAAATAACTAAATAAATTAAATACATTTGGGAAAGAGAGAGTTGTTTGGGCTAAATTATAGGTGGGCTATGTACAGGTGCAGTAATCTGTGAGCTGCTCTGACAGTTGGTGCTTAAAGCTAGTGAGGGAGATAAGTGTTTCCAGTTTCAGAGATTTTTGCAGTTCGTTCCAGTCATTGGCAGCAGAGAACTGGAAGGAGAGGCGGCCAAAGAAAGAATTGGTTTTGGGGGTGACTAGAGAGATATACCTGCTGGAGCGTGTGCTACAGGTGGGAGATGCTATGGTGACCAGCGAGCTGAGATAAGGGGGGACTTTACCCAGCAGGGTCTTGTAGATGACATGGAGCCAGTGGGTTTGGCGACGAGTATGAAGCGAGGGCCAGCCAACGAGAGCGTACAAGTCGCAATGGTGGGTAGTATATGGGGCTTAGGTGACAAAATGGATTGCACTGTGATAGACTGCATCCAATTTGTTGAGTAGGGTATTGGAGGCTATTTTGTAAATGACATCGCCAAAGTCGAGGATTGGTAGGATGGTCAGTTTTACAAGGGTATGTTTGGCAGCATGAGTGAAGGATGCTTTGTTGCGAAATAGGAAGCCAATTCTAGATTTAACTTTGGATTGGAGATGTTTGATATGGGTCTGGAAGGAGAGTTTACAGTCTAACCAGACACCTAAGTATTTGTAGTTGTCCACGTATTTTAAGTCAGAGCCGTCCAGACTAGTGATGTTGGACAGGCAGGTAGGTGCAGGTAGCGATCGGTTGAAGAGCATGCATTTAGTTTTACTTGTATTTAAGAGCAATTGGAGGCCACTGAAGGAGAGTTGTATGGCATTGAAGCTTGCCTGGAGGGTTGTTAACACAGTGTCCAAAGAAGGGCCAGAAGTATACAGAATGGTGTCGTCTGCGTAGAGGTGGATCAGAGACTCACCAGCAGCAAGAGCAACCTCATTGATGTATACAGAGAAGAGAGTCGGTCCAAGAATTGAACCCTGTGGCACCCCCATAGCGACTGCCAGAGGTCCGGAGAGCAGACCCTCCGATTTGACACACTGAACTCTATCAGAGAAGTAGTTGGTGAACCAGGCGAGGCAATCATTTGAGAAACCAAGGCTGTCGGGTCTGCCGATCTGGATGTGGTGATTGACAGAGTCGAAAGCCTTGGCCAGATCAATGAATACGGCTGCACAGTAATGTTTCTTATCGATGGCGGTTAAGATATCGTTTAGGACCTTGAGCGTGGCTGAGGTGCACCCATGACCAGCTCTGAAACCAGAATGCATAGCAGAGAAGGTATGGTGAGATTCGAAATGGTCGGTAATCTGTTTGTTCACTTGGCTTTCGAAGACCTTAGAAAGGCATGGTAGGATAGATATAGGTGTGTAGCAGTTTGGGTCAAGAGTGTCCCCCCCTTTGAAGAGGGGGATGACCGCAGCTGCTTTCCAATCTTGGGGAATCTCAGACGACACGAAAGAGAGGTTGAACAGGCTAGTAATAGGGGTGGCAACAATTTGGGCAGATAATTTTAGAAAGAAAGGGTCCAGATTGTCTAGCCCGGCTGATTTGTAGGGGTCCAGATTTTGCAGCTCTTTCAGAACATCAGCTGAACGGATTTGGGAGAAGGAGAAATGGGGAAGGCTTGGGCGAGTTGCTGTTGGGGGTGCAGTGCTGTTGACCGGGGTAGGAGTAGCCAGGTGGAAAGCATGGCCAGCCGTAGAAAAATGCTTATTGAAATTCTCAATTATGGTGGATTTATCAGTGGTGACAGTGTTTCCTATCTTCAGTGCAGTGGGCAGCTGGGAGGAGGTGTTCTTATTCTCCATGGACTTTACAGTGTCCCAGAACTTTTTTGAGTTAGTGTTGCAGGAAGCAAATTTCTGCTTGAAAAAGCGAGCCTTGGCTTTTCTAACTGCCTGTGTATAATGGTTTCTAGCTTCCCTGAAAAGCTGCATATCACGGGGGCTGTTCGATGCTAATGCAGAACGCCATAGGATGTTTTTGTGTTGGTTAAGGGCAGTCAGGTCTGGGGAGAACCAAGGGCTATATCTGTTCCTGGTTCTAAATTTCTTGAATGGGGCATGTTTGTTTAAGGAAGGCATTTTTTAAAAATATCCAGGCATCCTCTACTGACGGGATGAGATCAATATTCTTCCAGGATACCCCGGCCAGGTCGATAAGAAAGGCCTGCTCGCTGAAGTGTTTCAGGGAGCGTTTTACAGTGATGAGTGGAGGTCGTTTGACCGCTGACCCATTACGGATGCAGGCAATGAGGCAGTGATCGCTGAGATCTTGGTTGAAGACAGCAGAGGTGTATTTAGAGGGCAAGTTGGTTAGGATGATATCTATGAGGGTGCCCGTGTTTAAGGCTTTGGGGAGGTACCTGGTAGGTTCATTGATAATTTGTGTGAGATTGAGGGCATCAAGTTTAGATTGTAGGATGGCTGGGGTGTCAAGCATGTTCCAGTTTAGGTCGCCGAGCAGCACGAGCTCTGAAGATAGATGGGGGACAATCAGTTCACATATGGTGTCCAGAGCACAGCTGGGGGCAGAGGGTGGTCTATAGCAGGCGGCAACGGTGAGAGACTTGTTTTTAGAGAGGTGGATTTTTAAAAGTAGAAGTTCAAACTGTTTGGGTACAGACCTGGATAGTAGGACAGAACTCTTTGCAGTAGATTGCAACACCGCCCCCTTTGGCAGTTCTATCTTGTCTGAAAATGTTGTAGTTTGGAATGAAAATTTCAGAATTTTTGGTGTTCTTCCTAAGCCAGGATTCAGACACAGCTAGAACATCCGGGTTGGCAGAGTGTGCTAAAGCAGTGAATAGAACAAACTTAGGGAGGAGGCTTCTAATGTTAACATGCATGAAACCAAGGCTAATAAGGTTACAGAAGTCATCAAAAGAGAGCGCCTGGGGAATAGGAGTGGAGCTAGGCACTGCAGGGCCTGGATTCACCTCTACATCGCCAGAGGAACATAGGAGGAGTAGAATAAGGGTGCGGCTGAAAGCAATAAGAATTGGTCGTCTAGAACGTCTGGAACAGATAGTAAAAGGAGGTTTCTGGGGGCGATAAAATAGCATCAAGGTATAATGTACAGACAAAGGTATGGTAGGATGTGAATACAGTGGAGGTAAACCTAGGTATTGAGTAATGAAGAGAGAGATATTGTCTCTAGAAACGTCATTGAAACCAGGAGATGTCATTGCATGTATGTGTGGGTGGTGGAACTAATAGGTTGGATAAGGTATAGTGAGCAGGACTAGAGGCTCTACAGTGAAATAAGCCAATAAACACTAACCAGAACAGCAATGGACAAGACATATTGACATTAAGGAGAGGCATGCTTAGTCGAGTGATCAAAAGGGACCAGTGAGTGGAGAGGTTGGTTGGGGGTCACGGCGATTGAGACAGCTAGCCAGGCCATCGGTAGCAAGCTAGCATAGGATGGAGGTCTGTTGTTAGCCACCTCTTGCGTTCCGTCAGTAGATTAGTGGGGTTCCGTGTGGTAGAGAGGATTCATCCAAATCACACAAATATACAGGGAAGGAACCAAAGGCAGTGACATATTAAGGGCAGGTAATCAAGGAGGTGTCATCATGCCCTGTAGCACGTAGCTGACAGGTGTGCGCCATAACGAGCTGCCTGGTGACCTAGAGGCCGGAGAGGGAGCACATGTGACACAACGGAAGACTAAAATTGAAGTTAGGATTCAACCTCTTATAAAATACATTTACAGTTTTTTCCAACACGTTTTCAAAACTGTCTCCTTTTTTTTCAAAAACTCTACACACAATTCCTAAAACTACACACACAAAATGCAAAATGCCTCACATCTCCTTCAAAATTGTAACACTGCATTCAAAATGCCATAAACACGTGTCAGAATGAAGCATTTGCATCAAATGGCAAACACTGCTTTCATAATAGCACATGTCTGGATATACCATGTAAACACTGTTGTTCTAAATCTAAAGCTCTTTCATAGGCTTATATCTACATTTCAATACAATGTTCTACAGTGAATGTAATCTGCTGTGAGGGGTAACAAGTACACTGTAAACACCAATGCAATGTAGAAACAGAAAATATTTATTAGGCCAAACATTACTGCTGTATACAGTAGCATACAACAAAACCATAAACATATGTAAACCAAAAGTATATTCATTAGAATACAGTAAAGAACACAATTGTGTGTGAATGGGGTCCCGGGGGGGCAGTCCAGGAATTGGTAGGGGGGGCCGTCACCAGTGCTAAGCTACCCTTCATCTCTTCTCCGGCCTGGGTTTGGCCACAACACTTCGTCCACATCACAAGATACGTTTTCTCTTGCCAAACATCGAGGGAAGTGTCTCCTAGCATGGCGTATCCAACCTTGGACAGAGGCAACCTCTATGTCCCCACATGGAGGGAAGTATCTCCTAGCATGGCGTATCCAACCTTGGACAGAGGCAACCTCTATGTCCCCACATGGAGGGAAGTATCTCCTCCGTATCCAACCTTGGACAGAGGCAACCTCTATGTCCCCACATGGAGGGAAGTATCTCCTAGCATGGCGTATCCAACCTTGGACAGAGGCAACCTCTATGTCCCCACATGGAGGGAAGTATCTCCTAGCATGGCGTATCCAACCTTGTATCTCCTAGCATGGCGATCCAACCTAGAGAGGCAGGGTTGGGAGGCAACCTCTATGTCCCCACATGGAGGGAAGTATCTCCTAGCATGGCGTATCCAACCTTGGACAGAGGCAACCTCTATGTCCCCACATGGAGGGAAGTATCTCCTAGCATGGCGTATCCAACCTTGGACAGAGGCAACCTTTATGTCCCCACATGGAGGGAAGTATCTCCCAGTATCCAACCTCTATGTCCCCACATGGAGGGAAGTATCTCCTAGCATGGCGTATCCAACCTTGGACAGAGGCAACCTCTATGTCCCCACATGGAGGGAAGTATCTCCTAGCATGGCGTATCCAACCTTGGACAGAGGCAACCTCTATGTCCCCACATGGAGGGAAGTATCTCCTAGCATGGCGTATCCAACCTCTATGTCCCCACATGGAGGGAAGTATCTCCTAGCATGGAGTATCCAACCTTGGACAGAGACGACCTCTATGTCCCCACATGGAGGGAAGTATCTCCTAGCATGGCGTATCCAACCTTGGACAGAGGCAACCTCTATGTCCCCACATGGAGGGAAGTATCTCCTAGCATGGCGTATCCAACCTTGGACAGAGGCAAGTGAATACAAACAAAAAACACAACTTTCAATTAAATGGGTTATTAACCCCACATGACTCTGAAACTCTATGTCCCCACATGGAGGGAAGTATCTCCTAGCATGGCGTATCCAACCTTGGACAGAGGCAACCTCTATGTCCCCACATGCGTCCTCCATTGCCTGGAGAAGCGGCATGCGGGCATAGGGTTGGCGATCATACACTTTCCAGCGCCAGGCTGAGAGGGTTGGAGAGGCAGGGTAGAGAGGCAGGGTAGAGAGGCAGGGTTGGAGAGGCAGGGTAGAGAGGCAGGGTTGGAGAGGCAGGGTTAGAGAGGCAGGGTTAGAGAGGCAGGGTTAGAGAGAAAGGGTTAGAGGTAAATACTTCCACTATTTAGTTTATCTGCAAAGTAATACAATCTATACTGCATGAATACTATACACATCTGAACAGGTACTCTGATATACGACTGTGTCATCAATTACTTTAGCCTGTGTTTACTGTAAAGTTACCAATAATAAAATTACTGCTAGGTTTTGTAGCAAAGTTACCAAGCCTGAAATAAACTGTGGCATGAGTTTGCTGAGGCATCAGGCTTGGTGTTCGCTACCCGGCGGTAAGTGCCTAACGAAACGGCTAAGTGTTTGGCACGCTCCTGGTCTGTGTTATCACCAACCCATGTTTAAAAATGCATGTTTGTTTTATGATTAAACACAGACGTTGTTAATTTTCAAAAACCTTCCAGAAGAACGTCGGCTTTCCCTCCCCAAAACATTGATACATGTCTACTAAATGTTAAATGTACTAAAATATACAGGAAAATCATTAATCTGCAAGTATGAAAACATTAAAAAGCACTAATGTAAATGTAAGTGCCTTTCAAAGCGTTTTGCATGAAATGACCATTTAGAACTGACCTGGGACCTGCAGTATTGTCAGGCTAAATAATTGACAATAATAGTATTTTCTAAACCTTTTTGCGCTGTCAAAATCTGAACTGGTCACTGAACAGCCATTTTATTCGAGTTAAAAGGTATAGTTTGGGATTTGCCTCTGCTAGGAGGCTGAAACATGGTCGCAAGTGGATCTTCCAGCAAGACAATATCCCCAAGCACACGTCAAAAATCCACAAAGAAATTGTTAATTGGCAACTTCATCAGGTATATCTCACTGGTCACCCCCAAAGCCAACTCCTCCTTTAGCCACCTTTCCTTCCAGTTCTCTGCTGCCAAAGACTGGAACAAATTGCAAAAATCACTGAAGCTGGAGACTTATATCTCCCTCACTAACTTTAAGCATCAGCTGTCAGAGCAGCTTACCGATCACTATACCTGTACACAGCCCATCTATAAATAGCCCACCCAACTACCTCATCCCCATATTGTTATTTATTTTTTCTCTTCTGTACCCCAGTATCTCTACTTGCTCTTCATCATCCACACATCTACCACTCCAGTGTTAATGCTAAATTGTAATTATTTGTAATTATTTAGCCACTATGGCCTATTTATTGCCTTACCTGCCTAATCTTACTACATTTGCACACACTGTATGTATATTTTTATATTGTGTTAATGACTGTATGTTTGTTTATTCCATGTGTAACTCTGTGTTGTTGTTTTTGTCGCACTGCTTTGCTTTATCTTGGCCAGGTCGCAGTTGGTTTAAAAATGGTGAAATAAAACACTTAAAAATTTACGACACTAAATTTCAATTTACAGAAAAAAAGACTGCATTTTCATCTTTTGAACTTCTAATCATGAAATCTATTCAAACTACTCAATCACTTTTTTATAGCTACTGTTTACAGGCCTCCTGGGCCATATACAGCGTTCCTCACTGAGTTCCCTGAATTCCTATTGGACCTTGTAGTAATAGCAGATAATATTCACATGGAAAAGTCCACATATTCATAACACGTAGTCCGGATGTTTCATAAATTGTCCCAGTCTCTATGGCAGAGCAGTAACATGGGCCCACTTGACATGATTACAAGCCTGTCAGAGCGTTTTTGCTGATTGAACAGCGGAGTTCATATTGACTCCGAGGTCAGCCAGCCAGGCCACCAGAAACCTGTGGCAATGCGGCATTAGCGGACAGCAATATTCAATCTGGGCCACACCACTTTTGATTTAGTTTTATAAAAAAAATACATCTAAGCAAAACTTCAAAAAGAGGGACAAAGTGCTGTTTTTTTGCCTCATGATTTGTCAACTAATTCTCAATTTCTCTCCTTCACATCCGATTTCTCCTGCAGGCTCAGATGAAAAGAAATTGCAGGTTTTGCGGGTGGGGCACAACAGAAAACCCACAAAACTCAAAGCATGTTCTCCACTTTCCTCTGATATTTACTCAGCAAGCGTGACTGCGCACCATTCCCGAAAGACACAAGCAAAAACTCTTGCAAGCCTATACCCCTAACGATTAGCGATCAACGTGATCCAACCCGCGCGTCCATACTGACCACAAGATGCCCAAACAGATATAATATTTGACTAAGAATGAATCATTTCAACCTTGCTGACGTTTTTATATGATCACGTGTCTCTCTATTACGCATGGAAATACTTTATGAACGTCCTTTATGAACACTCTTACAATAACATGACCAGGTGATCACAGGTGATCTCTTATTGATGACATTTGTTAAATCCACCTCAATCAGTGAAGGGTGAAGGGGAGGAGACGGGTTAAAGAAGGATTTTTAAGCCTTGGGAAAACAGACATGGATTGTGTGTGTGTGCTATTCAGAGGGTGAATGAGCAAGACAAAAGATTAAAGCTCCTTTCAACAGGATATGGTAGTAGGCGACAGGCCAACACACTGGTTGGTGCCAAGAACTTGAACTCTGCTAGGTTTTTTACACTCAACAGTTTCCAGTGTATGTCAAGAATGGTCCACCAACCAAACGACAACTCAATATTAGAAAGGTTTTCCTAATGTTTGTTATACTTAGTGTACAATGAGTATATGGAAAGTATTCAGACCCCTTTACTTTTTTCACATTTTGTTACGTTACAGCCTTAAAGAAAGTAATATAAAATAATTACCTCATCAATTTAAACACAATACCCCATAATGACATCACAACACCCCATAATGGCATCACAGCACCCCATAATGACATCACAATACCCCATAATGACATCACAATACCCCATATTGACATCACAATACCCCATAATGACATCACAACACCCCATAATGACATCACAATACCCCATAATGACATCACAATACCCCATAATGAAAAAGCAAAAACAGGATTTTAGAAACATGACATTTAAATAAGTATTCAGACTCTTTATTCAGTATTTTGTTGAAGAACCTTTGGCTGTGATTACAGCCTGGAGTCTTCTTGGGTATGACGCTACAAGCTTGGCACACCTGTATTTGTGGAGTTTCTCCCGTTCTTCTCTGCAGATCCTCTCAACCTCTGTCAGGTTGGATGGGGAGCGTTGCTGCACAGCTATTTTCAGGTCTCTCTGGAGATGTTCGCGTTCAAGTCCGGGCTCTGGCTGGGCCACTCATGGACATTCAGAGACCTGTCCCGAAGCCACTCCTGTGTTGTCTTGGCTGTGTGCTTAGGGTTGTTGTCCTGTTTGAAGGTGAACCTTCACCCCATCCTAAAGTCCTGAGCACTCTGGAGCAGGTGTTCATCAAGGATTTCTCTGTCCTTTGCTCTGTTCATCTTTCCCTCAATCCTGACTAGTCTTCCAGTCCCTGCCGCTGAAAAACATACCCACAGCATGTGCAGCCTCCACCATCCTTCACCGTAGGGATGGTGCCTGGTTTCCTCCAGACGTGATGCTTGGCATTCAGGCCAAAGAGTTCAATCTTGGTTTCATCAGACCAGAGAATCTTGTTTCTCATGGTCTGAGAGTCTTTAAGTGCCTTTTGGAGAACTCAAAACGGGCTGTCATGTGCCTTTTACTGAGGAGTGGCTCCCATCTGGCCACTCTACCATAAAGGCCTGATTGGTGGTGCTGCAGAGATGGTTGTCCTTCTGGAAGGTTCTCCCATCTCCACAGAGGAACTCTGGAGCTCTGTCAGAGTGACCATCGGGTTCTTGGTCACCTCCTTGATCAAGGCCCTTCTTCCCCGATTGCTCAGATTGGACGGGCGGCCAACTCTAGGAAGAGTCTTGCTGGTTCCAAACTTCTTCCATTTAAGATCTGTGCTATGTTGTTAACCTAGATCAGATCTGTGTTATATTGTTAACCTAGATCAGATCTGAGCTATGTTGTTAACCTAGATCAGATCTGTGTTATATTGTTAATCTAGATCAGATCTGTGTTATATTGTTAACCTAGATCAGATCTGTGTTATATTGTTAACCTAGATCAGATCTGAGCTATGTTGTTAACCTAGATCAGATCTGTGTTATATTGTTAATCTAGATCAGATCTGTGTTATATTGTTAACCTAGATCAGATCTGAGCTATGTTGTTAACCTAGATCAGATCTGAGCTATGTTGTTAACCTAGATCAGATCTGAGCTATGTTGTTAACCTAGATCAGATCTGTGTTATATTGTTAATCTAGATCAGATCTGTGTTATATTGTTAACCTAGATCAGATCTATGTTATATTGTTAACCTAGATCAGATCTGAGCTATGTTGTTAACCTAGATCAGATCTGAGCTATGTTGTTAACCTAGATCAGATCTGTCAGCTCAATGACAAACAACTATCTTGCCCTTTACTCTGTGTGTAACAGATGAGTCCACTGTGACTGGTAGTAGCCTATCACTTCAACGAGGTTGTAACCTACGCCCCAAATGGCACCCTATTCCCTTTTTATAGTGCACTACTTTATACCAGAGCTCTATGGCACCCTATTCCCTTTTTGTAGTGCACTACTTTATACCAGAGCTCTATGGCACCCTATTCCCTTTTTGTAGTGCACTACTTTATACCAGAGCTCTATGGCACCCTATTCCCTTTTTATAGTGCACTACTTTATACCAGAGCCCTATGGCACCCTATTCTTTTTATAGTGCACTACTTTATACCAGAGCTCTATGGGCCATGGCCAAATGTGCTATATCAGAGAATAGGGTGTTATTTGGGATGCTTCCTAGAGCTGAACAAGCTGTGCTAGACGGAGCCATCCTAATGACCGGCCTCTTCAAATATCATATCTACACAAATGTGGTATCTGGCAGCATCACATTACAAAGCTACAGACGAGCGGACAGACAGGCAGACTGATAGAACAGTGTCTTGTCTTTACTACCATTAAACTGAAGACTTTGTTTTAATCAAAGATTCTCTGTAATTAGTATTACGTGATTAAACTGATTAATCATGTAACTGTAATTAACAAGGAAGTCGGGGCACCAAGGAAAATATTCAGATTACAAAGTTATAATTTCCCAATATAACCTTTCAGATATTTTCATATCTGATCAATAGTCTTCTGATTAACGATTTATTTATTTTACCTCACGTTAGTCTCTTTCCAAACGTCGTAAATGTTTGGTTATCTGCACGAACCCAGTCTTCACTATGAGTCATCCATACATCAATTGTCTTAAATAATTTATTTATTAACTAACTAAGTAATTCACAAAAATGCACAAACAAAACAAACAAGGTAAATGTGGTTACATGATATGATAGGAGAATGTGGTTACATGATATGACAGGAGAATGTGGTTACATGATATGATAGGAGAATGTGGTTACATGATATGATAGGAGAATGTGGTTACATGATATGATAGGAGAATGTGGTTACATGATATGACAGGAGAATGTGGTCACATGATATGATAGGAGAATGTGGTTACATGATATGATAGGAGAATGTGGTTACATGATATGACAGGAGAATGTGGTTACATGATATGATAGGAGAATGTGGTCACATGATATGATAGGAGAATGTGGTCACATGATATGATAGGAGAATGTGGTTACATGATATGATAGGAGAATGTGGTTACATGATATGACAGGAGAATGTGGTTACATGATATGACAGGAGAATGTGGTCACATGATATGATAGGAGAATGTGGTCACATGATATGATAGGAGAATGTGGTTACATGATATGATAGGAGAATGTGGTTACATGATATGACAGGAGAATGTGGTTACATGATATGACAGGAGAATGTGGTTACATGATATGATAGGAGAATGTGGTTACATGATATGACAGGAGAATGTGGTTACATGATATGACAGGAGAATGTGGTTACATGATATGATAGGAGAATGTGGTTACATGATATGACAGGAGAATGTGGTTACATGATATGACAGGAGAATGTGGTTACATGATATGATAGGAGAATGTGGTTACATGATATGATAGGAGAATGTGGTTACATGATATGACAGGAGAATGTGGTTACATGATGTGACAGGAGAATGTGGTTACATGATATGACAGGAGAATGTGGTTACATGATATGACAGGAGAATGTGGTTACATGATATGATAGGAGAATGTGGTTACATGATATGACAGGAGAATGTGGTTACATGATATGATAGGAGAATGTGGTTACATGATATGATATGTGGTTACATGATATGATAGGAGAATGTGGAATGTGAGTTACATGATATGACAGGAGAATGTGGTTACATGATATGATGACAGGAGAATGTGGTTACATGATATGATAGGAGAATGTGGTTACATGATATGACAGGAGAATGTGGTTACATGATATGATAGATAGATATGACAGGAGAATGTGGTTACATGAGAATGTGGTTACATGATATGATAGGAGAATGTGGTTACATGATATGATAGGAGAATGTGGTTACATGATATGACAGGAGAATGTCCCCTAGTGGGATAAACCGGCATGGCGGCTTGGTGTACAAAAGGGAAGTGGGGGTCGACTGAGATAAGACAACACACATGATATGACAGGAGAATGTGGTCACATGATATGATAGGAGAATGTCCCCTAGTGGGATAAACCGGCATGGCGGCTTGTTAGACGGGAGAAGTGGGGTTTGACTAAGAAGTCACTACAGAATGAATAATTATAACAATTGAAATGCTAATATTTTGCACATGAACGCTCACTCATTCGCAAACAATTGCAATCAATATATATATTTACGCTCAGTGTGTCGTCTTGATCACTGGTGAAAAGTATTTATTTTGTAGAATTGTCCGTCTCTCCCTCTGTCTTGGTTAGAGGGGATAGTTCAAAGTAACATTCCTTACAGAATGGATGTTTCGGCAGTTGTCGTTCTTGCATGATGTCTACTTTGATGCTAATTAGCATTTTCAAAGCTGAAGGTAAACAGAGCTGAATATATTGATTAAAGTATCTCTCCAAGAGAGCCCGGCGATACACATGGAGTTAAATAGAGAAGACAACAGGTGTTCTGATGTTCTCAGTGATCCACCCAATTACCTGGTAGATTAAATCCACACCATCAATAGATAGTTGAGAAAGTAATGTTGGATATTTAAGCAATACGGCCCAAGGAGGTTGTCAGGATTTGGCCAGGGTTGTTCCGGTTTTTGGTCACTAGATGCCCCCATTGTGCCTTTTGACCTTTTGTTTTCCCTTGATCCCCATTATTATTTGCACCTGTGCCTCGTTTCCCCTGATTGTATTTAAACCCTTTGTTTTCCTCAGTTCTTTGCTCCGTGTTTGTATGTTAGCACCCAGCCCTAGTACTCTGAGAACTCTTGTTGATCCCGGTGGACTCTCTTGTGGAATTCTGTTTTTTGTTCTTGTTTGTTTGTTTTTGAGTATCTTTTGAGGCTTTTTGTGCTTTACCTTCCACCTTGTGGATTTACCTTTTTGTCTTGGAGGTTTACCTTTGTTCTTGTGGAATTCCTGTTGAGGTTGTGGAGTTACATGTTTTCCTGAAGAACTTCACTTTTTACTTCATTAAATACACCGTCTCAAGTACTGCTGTGTCTGCCTCATCTTGTGGGTTCTGCCGACTATTCATGGCTCAGTTGGTTAAGTGACTGTTTCTCACTCCGGAGACCCGGGTTCGTAACTGGGTCCTGACAGAGGTGGTGTGGTATATGGCCAATATATCAAGGCTAAGGGCTGTCCTTAGGCACAACACAGAGTTCCTGGATACAACCCTTAGCTGTGATATATTGGCCATATCCCACAAACCCCCAAGATGCCTTTATTGCTATTATAAACTGGTTACCAATATAATTATAGCAGGAAAAATAAATGTTTTGTCATACCTGTGGTATGTGATCTGATATACAACGGCTTTCAGCCAATCAGCATTCAGCGCTCAAACAACCCAGTTTATAATTCGTTTTAAGCAACGTCTATGTCACAGTCACGTTATCTGTCCCTCTCCTCGCCCCACCCTGTGCTCAAACCGGGGACCCTCTGAACATAACAGTCACCCTTGGAGCATTGTTACCTGTCCCTCTCCTCGCCCCACCCTGTGCTCAAACCGGGGACCCTCTGAACATAACAGTCACCCTTGGAGCATTGTTACCTGTCCCTCTATAAAAGCTGCGGTCCTTGCAGAGCGGAAATAACTCCTTCAATGTCCTCAGAGCTAACTAGCTAGCCGGTTCACACTGGTTACACCTCCAGACCAGGTCATAATCCTAACAGACTGACTGGTTACACCTCCAGACCAGGTCATAATCCTAACAGACTGACTGGTTACACCTCCAGACCAGGTCATAATCCTAACAGACTGACTGGTTACACCTCCAGACCAGGTCATAATCCTAACAGACTGACTGGTTACACCTCCAGACCAGGTCATAATCCTAACAGACTGACTGGTTACACCTCCAGACCAGGTCATAATCCTAACAGACTGACTGGTTACACCTCCAGACCAGGTCATAATCCTAACAGACTGACTGGTTACACCTCCAGACCAGGTCATAATCCTAACAGACTGACTGGTTACACCTCCAGACCAGGTCATAATCCTAACAGACTGACTGGTTACACCTCCAGACCAGGTCATAATCCTAACAGACTGACTGGTTACACCTCCAGACCAGGTCATAATCCTAACAGACTGACTGGTTACACCTCCAGACCAGGTCATAATCCTAACAGACTGACTGGTTACACCTCCAGACCAGGTCATAATCCTAACAGACTGACTGGTTACACCTCCAGACCAGGTCATAATCCTAACAGACTGACTGGTTACACCTCCAGACCAGGTCATAATCCTAACAGACTGACTGGTTACACCTCCAGACCAGGTCATAATCCTAACAGACTGACTGGTTACACCTCCAGACCAGGTCATAATCCTAACAGACTGACTGGTTACACCTCCAGACCAGGTCATAATCCTAACAGACTGACTGGTTACACCTCCAGACCAGGTCATAATCCTAACAGACTGACTGGTTACACCTCCAGACCAGGTCATAATCCTAACAGACTGACTGGTTACACCTCCAGACCAGGTCATAATCCTAACAGACTGACTGGTTACACCTCCAGACCAGGTCATAATCCTAACAGACTGACTGGTTACACCTCCAGACCAGGTCATAATCCTAACAGACTGACTGGTTACACCTCCAGACCAGGTCATAATCCTAACAGACTGACTGGTTACACCTCCAGACCAGGTCATAATCCTAACAGACTGACTGGTTACACCTCCAGACCAGGTCATAATCCTAACAGACTGACTGGTTACACCTCAGACCAGGTCATAATCCTAACAGACTGACTGGTTACACCTCCAGACCAGGTCATAATCCTAACAGACTGACTGGTTACACCTCCAGACCAGGTCATAATCCTAACAGACTGACTGGTTACACCTCCAGACCAGGTCATAATCCTAACAGACTGACTGGTTACACCTCCAGACCAGGTCATAATCCTAACAGACTGACTGGTTACATCTCCAGACCAGGTCATAATCCTAACAGACTGACTGGTTACACCTCCAGACCAGGTCATAATCCTAACAGACTGACTGGTTACACCTCCAGACCAGGTCATAATCCTAACAGACTGACTGGTTACACCTCCAGACCAGGTCATAATCCTAACAGACTGACTGGTTACACCTCCAGACCAGGTCATAATCCTAACAGACTGACTGGTTACACCTCCAGACCAGGTCATAATCCTAACAGACTGACTGGTTACACCTCCAGACCAGGTCATAATCCTAACAGACTGACTGGTTACACCTCCAGACCAGGTCATAATCCTAACAGACTGACTGGTTACACCTCCAGACCAGGTCATAATCCTAACAGACTGACTGGTTACACCTCCAGACCAGGTCATAATCCTAACAGACTGACTGGTTACACCTCCAGACCAGGTCATAATCCTAACAGACTGACTGGTTACACCTCCAGACCAGGTCATAATCCTAACAGACTGACTGGTTACACCTCCAGACCAGGTCATAATCCTAACAGACTGACTGGTTACACCTCCAGACCAGGTCATAATCCTAACAGACTGACTGGTTACACCTCCAGACCAGGTCATAATCCTAACAGACTGACTGGTTACACCTCCAGACCAGGTCATAATCCTAACAGACTGACTGGTTACACCTCCAGACCAGGTCATAATCCTAACAGACTGACTGGTTACACCTCCAGACCAGGTCATAATCCTAACAGACTGACTGGTTACACCTCCAGACCAGGTCATAATCCTAACAGACTGACTGGTTACACCTCCAGACCAGGTCATAATCCTAACAGACTGACTGGTTACACCTCCAGACCAGGTCATAATCCTAACAGACTGACTGGTTTTTCAACCGTCATGAAATCCTGAACATTTAGCACAGAGTTGATAGTGGTCCGGTATGTGGATTTAGTTGAATTGGAATGACTTTAGTTGATAGTAGTGATGACGTGTGAACCAGAGAAGTGTCTCAGAGTAGAGACCATCTAAGTCCCTATACACACTCCATTAAGTGTAGAGGACTAAT
Source organism: Oncorhynchus gorbuscha (assembly GCF_021184085.1). Taxonomy (NCBI): domain Eukaryota; kingdom Metazoa; phylum Chordata; class Actinopteri; order Salmoniformes; family Salmonidae; genus Oncorhynchus; species Oncorhynchus gorbuscha. Next base: position 2,059,722 of record NC_060187.1, on the reverse strand, counting down.
GTGCTTTTATGAGTGTCTCTGGAAAAGATGGAGCCGTTGGTCTGATTCCAGGAACAACCACACTGAGTCATTCCACAGCTCTGAGAGAGTCAACCATGTTGAGAGGACCACTTCCTCTGCTAATAGAAATCAACCTTTATTTAACTAGGCAAGTCATTTAACAACAAATTGTTATTTACAATCACGGCCTCCTTCCCGGGGAACAGTGGGTTAACAGTGGGTTAACTGCCTTGTTCAGGGGCAGAACGACAGCTTTTTACCTTGTCAGCTCGGGTATTCGATTCAGCAACCTTTCAGTTACTGGCCCAACGCTCTAACCACTAAGCTACCCGCCGCCCCAGTAGTTGTCACATAATAACTAAAAACAGTATTTGTCACAGAATAACTAAAAACAGTATTTGTCACAGAATTTGTTGGGAAATTAGGGATGATCTGGATTTATACAAAGGGATTTCTCACCCAAATTTTCAAAAACAAATAAAAAAACGTTTTTTAGTTTTTAGTTGTTGAACCTGAACTGTTATTTTTTGTGGTTTTCTAGATCAACATGGAGTGTAGTGGGTTCATATGTCATTTCTGGAAGGCTGTCAGAGATACAGGCAGACAGAGAACAGGCAGACAGAGAACAGGCAGACAGAGAACAGGCAGACAGAGAACAGGCAGACAGAAACAGAAAGACAGAGATACAGGCAGACAGAAACAGAAACAGGCAGACAGAGATACAGGCAGACAGAAACAGAAACAGGCAGACAGAGAACAGGCAGACAGAGAACAGGCAGACAGAGAACAGGCAGACAGAGAACAGGCAGACTGAAGTACAGGCAGACTGAGATACAGGCAGACAGAGATACAGGCAGACAGAGATACAGGCAGACATAGATACAGGCAGACAGAGATACAGGCAGACAGAGATACAGGCAGACAGAAACAGGCAGACAGAGATACAGGCAGACAGAAACAGAAAGACAGAGATACAGGCAGACAGAAACAGAAAGACAGAGATACAGGCAGACAGAAACAGAAAGACAGAGATACAGGCAGACAGAAACAGGCAGACAGAGATACAGGCAGACAGAAACAGAAACAGGCAGACAGAGATACAGGCAGACAGAGATACAGGCAGACAGAAACAGAAACAGGCAGACAGAGATACAGGCAGACAGAAACAGAAACAGGCAGAAAGAGATACAGGTAGACAGAAACAGAAAGACAGAGATACAGGCAGACAGAGATACAGGCAGACAGAAACAGAAACAGGCAGACAGAGATACAGGCAGACAGAAACAGAAACAGGCAGACAGAGATACAGGCAGACAGAAAGTCAGAGATACAGGCAGACAGAGATACAGGCAGACAGAAACAGAAAGACAGAGATACAGGCAGACAGAGTAACAGGCAGACAGAAACAGAAAGACAGAGATCCAGGCAGACAGAAACAGAAAGACAGAGATACAGGCAGACAGAAACAGAAAGACAGAGATACAGGCAGACAGAGTTACAGGCAGACAGAAACAGAAAGACAGAGATCCAGGCAGACAGAGTCCAGGCAGACAGAGATACAGGCAGACAGAAACAGAAACAGGCAGACAGGAACAGAAACAAGCAGACAGAAACAGGCAGACAGAGATCCAGGCATACAGAGATCCAGGCAGACAGTGATACAGGCAGACAGAAACAGAAACAGGCAGACAGAAACAGGCAGACAGAGATACAGGCAGACAGAGATCCAGGCAGACAGTGATACAGGCAGACAGAAACAGAAAGACAGAGATACAGGCAGACAGAAACAGAAAGACAGAGATACAGGCAGACAGAGATACAGGCAGGCAGATATACAGGCAGACAGAGATACAGGCAGACAGAAACAGAAATACAGACATACAGGCAGACAGAGATACAGGCAGACAGAAACAGAAAGACAGAGATACAGGCAGACAGAGATACAGGCAGGCAGATATACAGGCAGACAGAGATACAGGCAGACAGAGATACAGGCAGACAGATATACAGGCAGACAGAGATACAGGCAGACAGATATACAGGCAGACAGAGATACAGGCAGACAGAAACAGAAAGACACGGAGAAACACGTAAAGAGGCTCTGCCATAGAACCTAAGGCCGCGTCCCAACAGGAGCCCTATTGCCTCAACTGGCACCCTATTGCCTATATAGTGCACTACTTTGGACCAGGGCCCTCGTCAAAAGCGTTTTACTGTATAGAGAATAGAGTGCCATTTGGCACGCCCTCCTTTCCAGTAAAGGTCTTTGCTGTTTGGCTTTTTTCAGGACAGGATGCTCTGTGTCTTAACTGTCTAAACACTAGAGATGATGTCCATTATATTAGGCTTCCTCTGGATGCCCCTCTCTCTCTCTCTCTGTTTATCTCTCTATGTCTCTCTCTCTCTCTCTCTCTCTGTTTCTCTCTCTCTCTCTCTCTCTCTCTCTCTCTCTCTCTCTCTCTCTCTCTCTCTCTCTCTCTCTCTCTCTCTCTCTCTCTTCTGTTTATCTCTCTCTCTATGTGTCTCTCTCCGTCTCTCTCTCTCTGTTTATCTCTCTCTGTCTCTCTCTCTGTGTCTCTCTCTCTCTCTCATAGAAAGGAAATGTAGTGTCTGTTTTCTGGTATCTGTGTCAGTGTGTTTCAGTTGGTCCCGGGAGGGTTCACAGTCCGTAGTCTTCTAATATGCCTGAGGGCAGGTAGCACCACTACACAGCATCACTGCAGCACATCCATTACCATGCGTCCTTCTTCCCCAATTAAGGTGCCACCAACCTCCTCTGCACTGTAGGGAATGAACGCCAACACACACACACACAACACACAACACACACACACACAACACACACACACACAGCTCATTCTTACACATGAGACCAATAGCCTAAATATAATTGCCACACATTTGATGACAAGGTATTTGAGATAATTAGGCTGATATACCTTGAAGTCAATACAATACCTTACATTTGCTGTGGATACACTTTGCTGTGATAGGGCTTTTCTCAACCCACTGTGATTGTTTTCACAGGGACACTGGGACACTCAGCTGCTGACGGCAATGTAAAGGATGCCAAGTCAGCGGAATTGTTAGGAAACCCGTTCAATTCGATGCAACCTTTTTTAAATCATTGTTTTGGGGCAAATAAACCTGCGCCTAAAATAGACGATCGTCTACTCTCCCCGTCAACTCTCCAGTCTCTCCATTCTCCCACCTAAGTGGTATTGAGCGTGTACACGCAGAGGTGATGTCCCTCAACTTTAATTCAAAATATATTTTTTTACAGTTTTGAGTTAATAAAAAGTCTAAGTACAGCGGAGGAACAGCCAACTCTCTCCTACGCACCAGAACTGTGGTAAGCCGATGTAGCAAGCTACCCTCCAATGGTTGTGCAGAAAAGCGTTGCAGTGCTGCTGTACTGTAGGCTACACCACTGAGATATAGTTGGATGTAGAGGCACCGGAGGAGAAACAAAGTGTTGGTCCGCTAAACGACGGAATAGTCATTACGGGGCGCAGACAGACACGCGTAGTAGCTACGACCGGGGGACTTCACAGACGTATTGATGGAGGCTAAAACAGCATCGCATTTTTGATAACACATTTATTAATTAGAAATATGAAGGAGATAAGATTAGAGAAGTGTATCAGGATGCGGAGGGTTTGTTCTATAATGTGAGTTCATTTGTGAGCCGTAGAAGAGGAGAGGACAATAGATTGCGAGGTCCGTGCAGTAGACTATAGGCCAGCCAGGGTAGAATAGATTTCTCAGGAAGAATCCACTCTTTCGAGCTGCAGTAGTCTACAGACTGTCAACCTTGCGGGTTTTGCCTTCCAGTACACATGGGATACTGTGTTTATCAATAACACATCCACAACGATACAGGTATAGATCCATTTATTGTGACATTAATTGAAATTGTTTTATTTTTTCTCCTCAACTCTCTGTAATTGAATCCACCTTACTTTAATTTATTGTAATGCAGTTTCTGAAATTTGAGGGGAATCTCTAAAAGGATTCAAACAAAGGGCTTTTTGAACAATGGTATGACTGCAAATATGGTTTTCATATATATTAGCTAATTGCCATGTATAAATCCCATAGATTGCATAGTTTTTCATATATATTAGCTAATTGTTAGATTGATAGCAGATATTTTTGTAATTGTCATGTATAAATCCCATAGATCGCATAGTTTTTCATACATATTAGCTAATTGCCATGTATAATTCCCATAGATCGCATAGTTTTTCATATATATGAGCTAATTCTCATGTATAATTCCCCATAGATTGAATAGTCTAGTATCCCACTAACCTACTGTTTGGCTATAGGAGGCAAGCTCTAATGACATAATGCCAAGCTATAGTGCTTTAATTGAACATGCATCCGCCAAGGCAGGAGTTTTGATTGGAAGTGATGTAGCCTACAGTCATTATGTGTTACGATGAGCAGGAATAATAAATAATAATGACCCACTACATAAATACAATGTCAGCATATGGCAGCACTAATAACCAAAACCTCAGTGCTGCTAGTAGCATAACAGTAAAACATAATCATAACTAGGTGGTCGTTTTCCATAAAGAAACATTGTAATTGTTGCTTCAGCTATTGTAAGTATTTTTTTGTTTTTGTGGCAGTTGGGATAGGAAAGTTGGTTTGGTGTCTCGAGCTTTAACGGTTCAAGAGTTACTGTCGGTGGGTTATTTTATATTAATTTAGCGAGTTCTTTTATGCACATTTATTCAAATGTCTATAGTTATGGTTGATAAATATTTTAAATCATTATTGACTGAATGTTTTAAAGTTGGTCTTGTAACTTAATTGACCAAGGAGCAGGAGCATTTTGATTTGTTCCTATGGGTCTCATTTAAACCCATGTTCATTTAATTAAGCAAACAGTTTTGTCTAACTTGGTCAGATTTTCCGTTTAAAAAAGTTTTGGGGAAAATTGTTAATGCGTTAACTAAAACAGCTGTATCGTTAGATTGATAGCAGATATTTTTGTTCCTATTCCAGATTTGAATAGCAGAAAAATAGATAAAGTACACTAACTTTTTCTCTGACTTGTTGGGAAAGGGGTCCAAATGTCATATATATATATCTATATATATATATATTAAAACGTTAGAGGAAATGTCATTGATGCAGTTGGCAAAACAGCTGTATAATTTGATCGGTATGAGATATTTTTGTTCCAATCTCAGCTTTAAATAGCAGAGAAGTAGAGTAAGATTTCCAACAATCTATCCTTGTGTCTAACTTGTTGGGAATGTGGTATCTTTGTGTCTAACTTGTTGGGAATGTGGTATCTTTGTGTCTAACTTGTTGTAAATGTGGTATCTTTGTGTCTAACTTGTTGGGAATGTGGTATCTTTGTGTCTAACTTGTTGGGAATGTGTATCTTTGTGTCTATGTTTGTGGTATCTTTGTGTCTAACTTGTTGGGAATGTGGTATCTTTGTGTCTAACTTGTTGGGAATGTGGTATCTTTGTGTCTAACTTGTTGGGAATGTGGTATCTTTGTGTCTAACTTGTTGGGAATGTGGTATCTTTGTGTCTAACTTGTTGGGAATGTGGTATCTTTGTGTCTAACTTGTTGGGAATGTGGTATCTTTGTGTCTAACTTGTTGGGAATGTGGTATATTTGTGTCTAACTTGTTGGGAATGTGGTATCTTTGTGTCTAACTTGTTGGGAATGTGGTCTGATTTGTGTTTGAAAGTTGCATTGTTGCATTTACAATGAATGGAATGTTGAAGTCATGATGTCACAATGGAAGCTTTTACAATGCTTGTAACGGAAGGAGAGGAGGACCAAAATGCAGCGTGGTTAGAGTTCATGGTGTTTAATAAGTGAAACTAAACATGAACACAATTATAAATTAACAAACATGGCAGAACCGAAACAGTCCTATCTGGTGCAGCGAACACAAAGACAGGAAACAATCACCCACAAAATACCCAAAGCAAATGGCTGCCTAAATATGGTTCCCAATCAGAGACAACGATAGACAGCTGCCTCTAATTGAGAACCAATCTAGGCAACCATAGACATACAATTACCTAGAAAGGTCACACAGCACCATAAACTTTCAAAACCCCTAGACAGGAAAACATAAATCCCCCATGTCACACCCTGACATAACCAAAATACTAAAGAAAACAAAGATAACTAAGGTCAGGGCGTGACAATGCTGAAGAAATCCAATTGAAAGTGGATGACGTTTAATAAGTATAGTAAAAATGTAATTGTTTAAAAATTATAAATAGTATTAAAAAACAAATGTATGCAAGTAAGTTATTCCAGACCGGTCTGCACGCTTTAATGTTTGAATGGTATTTCTATCTTAAATGGAGTAAGAGGAGTAACGTTGTAACGGATAATCACTTTAGTCTGAAATAAGGGGTCCAATATTTCTTGTGGCTTCTGCCACAAGCCACACTAATAAAACCATGTGTTTTTGTAACTGTAATCATTTCTTTATTTAACGGTTGTCATTTACGCATTCCACTGAATTCATGTTCCAGCTTGTGTAGGCTGATAACGTCACGACTTTTCATAAAGCAACACAGGATCTGCATGAGTTGTCTTCCCACCTTTCTGCTCCTCTGATATCCTTGGATGCGCTGTGTGTTTTCAGGCCTGGGTGACGGGATGCGCTGTGTGTTTTCAGGCCTGGGTGACGGGATGCGCTGTGTGTTTTCAGGCCTGGGTGACGGGATGCGCTGTGTGTTTTCAGGCCTGGGTGACGGGATGCGCTGTGTGTTTTCAGGCCTGCGTGACGGGATGCGCTGTGTGTTTTCAGGCCTGCGTGACGGGATGCGCTGTGTGTTTTCAGGCCTGGGTGACGGGATGCGCTGTGTGTTTTCAGGCCTGGGTGACGGGATGCGCTGTGTGTTTTCAGGCCTGGGTGACGGGATGCGCTGTGTGTTTTCAGGCCTGCGTGACGGGATGCGTTGCGGCTGTGCTATGTCCAAAGTCTGGGTCTTCGTCTTGCTAGTGAGCGTCACCTGCCGTCTGAGGTAAGCTCACGGTCACAGCATATCTTTTCATGTATTGGATATTGCTATATAGAGGTATTTTATTTTATTTTGAAATACTTTAAAATTATATCGATCTATTTAAATTGGGTAGCCAATGCTGGCCATTTCTCTTCCAGTTATATTAGATTTTGTATGTAAAGTGATTCAAAACATAACTGTTAAGGTTTCTTGATATTGGTATAGAGCCACTGATGCTGTGTAATTTTGTTACGAAATACTCAAAATAATTGGGTAATCTATTTGAATTTTGCATCCAATCCTGCCCATCTCCCTTCACTTTGATTTCATTAGTGTAATGTTAAGGGAAGTGTAGCCTATAACACTTCCTGTCCCTTATTCTATAACTAGTCCTGTCTCTTATTCTATAACTAGTCCTGTCCCTTATTCTATAACTAGTTATGTCCCTTATTCTATAACTAGTTATGTCCCTTATTCTATAACTAGTTATGTCCCTTATTCTATAACTAGTCCTGTACTTTATTCTAAAACTAGTCCTGTCTCTTAGTCTATAACTAGTACTGTCCCTTATTCTATAACTAGTTCTGTCCCTTATTCTATAACTAGTCCTGTCTCTTATTATATAACTAGTCCTGTCCCTTATTCTATAACTAGTCCTGTACTTTATTCTATAACTAGTCCTGTCTCTTATTCTATAACTAGTTCTGTCCCTTATTCTATAACTAGTCCTGTCTCTTATTATATAACTAGTCCTGTCCCTTATTCTATAACTAGTCCTGTACTTTATTCTATAACTAGTCCTGTCTCTTATTCTATAACTAGTCCTGTACTTTATTCTATAACTAGTCCTGTACTTTATTCTATAACTAACTCCTGTTCCACCTGCAGACTCGTACCCAGTCAACTAGTCTGTAACTGTACTGTCCTGTTCCACCTGCAGACTCGTACCCAGTCAACTAGTCTGTAACTGTACTGTCCTATTCCACCTGTAGACTCGTACCCAGTCAACTAGTCTGTAACCATACTGTCCTGTCCCCCTTACAGCCTTTCCCAGACCCCAGCAGTAACCATACTGTCCAGTTCCCCCCCTACAGCCTTTCCCAGACGCCAGCAGTAACCATACTGTCCTGTTGCCTCTACAGCCTTTCCCAGACCCCAGCAGTAACCACTACAGAACCCCTAAAAGAGGCGGAGCTAAATGACAACATCACCATCTTTACCCGAATACTGGACAGACTGCTGGACGGCTATGACAACAGGCTACGTCCTGGTCTGGGAGGTAAGGACCCATCCAGACCCTCAAACGGCACCCTATTCCAGCCATAAACGGGCCATATCTGGTCTATAGTAGTGCACTATATAGGGAATAGGGCTCTGGTCTACAGTAGTACACTATATAGGGAATAGGGCTCTGGTCTATAGTAGTGCACTATATAGGGAATAGGGCCCTGGTCTATAGTAGTGCACTATATAGAGAATAGGACTCTGGTCTATAGTAGTGCACTATATAGGGAATAGGGCTCTGGTCTATAGTAGTGCACTATATAGGGAATAGGACTCTGGTCTATAGTAGTGCACTATATAGGGAATAGGGCTCTGGTCTATAGTAGTACCACTATATAGGGAATAGGGCTCTGGTCTATAGTAGTGCACTATATAGGGAATAGGGCTCTGGTCTATAGTAGTGCACTATATAGGGAATAGGACTCTGGTCTATAGTAGTGCACTATATAGGGAATATGACTCTGGTCTATAGTAGTACACTATATAGGGAATAGGGCTCTGGTCTATAGTAGTGCACTATATAGGGAATATGACTCTGGTCTATAGTAGTGCACTATATAGGGAATATGACTCTGGTCTATAGTAGTGCACTATATAGGGAATAGGGCTCTGGTCTATAGTAGTGCACTATATAGGGAATAGGGCTCTGGTCTATAGTAGTGCACTATATAGAGAATAGGGCTCTGGTCTATAGTAGTGCACTATATAGGGAATAGGGCTCTGGTCTATAGTAGTGCACTATATAGAGAATAGGGCTCTGGTCTATAGTAGTGCACTATATAGGGAATAGGGCTCTGGTCTATAGTAGTGCACTATATAGGGAATAGGACTCTGGTCTATAGTAGTGCACTATATAGGGAATAGGGCTCTGGTCTATAGTAGTGTACTATATAGGGAATAGGGCTCTGGTCTATAGTAGTACCACTATATAGGGAATAGGGCTCTGGTCTATAGTAGTGCACTATATAGGGAATAGGGCTCTGGTCTATAGTAGTGCACTATATAGGGAATAGGGCTCTGGTCTATAGTAGTGCACTATATAGGGAATAGGGCTCTGGTCTATAGTAGTGCACTATATATGGAATAGGACTCTGGTCTATAGTAGTGCACTATATATGGAATAGGACTCTGGTCTATAGTAGTGCACTATATAGGGAATAGGGCTCTGGTCTATAGTAGTGTACTATATAGGGAATAGGGCTCTGGTCTATAGTAGTACCACTATATAGGGAATAGGGCTCTGGTCTATAGTAGTGCACTATATAGGGAATAGGGCTCTGGTCTATAGTAGTGCACTATATAGGGAATAGGGCTCTGGTCTATAGTAGTGCACTATATAGGGAATAGGACTCTGGTCTAAAGTAGTGCACTATATAGGGAATAGGGCTCTGGTCTAAAGTAGTACACTATATAGGGAATAGGGCTCTGGTCTATAGTAGTGCACTATATAGGGAATAGGACTCTGGTCTATAGTAGTACCACTATATAGGGAATAGGGCTCTGGTCTATAGTAGTGCACTATATAGGGAATAGGGCTCTGGTCTATAGTAGTGCACTATATAGGGAATAGGGCTCTGGTCTATAGTAGTGCACTATATAGGGAATAGGGCTCTGGTCTATAGTAGTGCACTATATAGGGAATAGGACTCTGGTCTATAGTAGTGCACTATATAGGGAATAGGGCTCTGGTCTATAGTAGTGCACTATATAGGGAATAGGGCTCTGGTCTATAGTAGTGCACTATATAGGGAATAGGACTCTGGTCTATAGTAGTGCACTATATAGGGAATAGGACTCTGGTCTATAGTAGTGCACTATATAGGGAATAGGACTCTGGTCTATAGTAGTACCACTATATAGGGAATAGGGTTCTGGTCTATAGTAGTGCACTATATAGGGAATAGGGCTCTGGTCTATAGTGGTGCACTATATTGGGAATAGGACTCTGGTCTATAGTAGTGCACTATATAGGGAATAGGGCTCTGGTCTATAGTAGTGCACTATATAGGGAATAGGACTCTGGTCTATAGTAGTGCACTATATAGGGAATAGGGCTCTGGTCTATAGTAGTACACTATATAGGGAATAGGGCTCTGGTCTATAGTAGTACACTATATAGGGAATAGGGCTCTGGTCTATAGTAGTGCACTATATAGGGAATAGGGCTCTGGTCTATAATAGTGCACTATATAGGGAATAGGGCTCTAGTTTAAAGTAGTTTACTATATAGGGAATAGGGCTCTGGTCTATAGTAGTGTACTATATAGGGAATAGGGCTCTGGTCTATAATAGTGCACTATATAGGGAATAGGGCTCTAGTTTAAAGTAGTTTACTATATAGGGAATAGGGCTCTGGTCTATAGTAGTGTACTATATAGGGAATAGGGCTCTGGTCTATAGTAGTACCACTATATAGGGAATAGGGCTCTGGTCTATAGTAGTGCACTATATAGGGAATAGGACTCTGATCTATAGTAGTGCACTATATAGGGAATAGGGCTCTCGTCTATAGTTGTACCACTATATAGGGAATAGGGCTCTGGTCTATAGTAGTACACTATATAGGGAATAGGGCTCTGGTCTATAGTAGTGCACTATATAGGGAATAGGGCTCTGGTCTATAGTAGTACACTATATAGAGAATAGGGCTCTGGTCTATAGTAGTGCACTATATAGGGAATAGGGCTCTGGTCTATAGTAGTGCACTATATAGGGAATAGGGCTCTGGTCTATAGCAGTACCACTATATAGGGAATAGGGGCCATTTAGGACACACACTTAAAACCTTTACCATGTAGCATACAGTATGGACACTGATTGCATCCATAACACATGTAAACGGACTCTGTCCATATTGTTTCCTGGCCTCGTTAAGTTAAGAATCATGAGTTGTTTTATGATATAATGAAGTAGACATATCTTCCCTCCAGTACAACCTCTGTATCTATTGTACCATTAGTAAGAGACCATAGAGAGGTGATAATGTCTTTGTCAGTATGCTAGCCCTCTATTATAGAGGGGGATGGGCCTATATTCATAGACTCTGGTAAACACACTGATGAAGAGATATGTGCATGGCAATGGTTAGGGGAGATTGTGTGTGTGTGTGTGTGTGTGTGTGTGTGTGTGTGTGTGTGTGTGTGTGTGTGTGTGTGTGTGTGTGTGTGTGTGTGTGTGTGTGTGTGTGTGTGTGTGTGTGTGTGTGTGTGTGTGTGTGTGTGTGTGTCAGTCGCCCACTGAGAGAGAGAGAGGCAGAGAGAGAGAGAGAGAGAGAGGCAGAGAGAGAGAGAGAGAGAGAGAGAGAGAGAGAGAGAGAGAGAGAGAGAGAGAGAGAGAGAGAGAGAGAGAGGAGAGAGAGAGAGAGAGAGAGAGAGAGAGAGAGAGGCAGAGAGGCAGAGAGAGAGAGAGGCAGAGAGGCAGAGAGAGAGAGGGGGCAGAGAGAGGGGCAGAGAGATAGAGAGAGAGAGAGGGGGCAGAGAGAGGGGCAGAGAGAGAGGCAGAGAGAGAGAGGGGGCAGAGAGAGGGGCAGAGAGAGAGAGAGGCAGAGAGGCAGAGAGAGAGAGAGGCAGAGAGGCAGAGAGAGAGAGAGGCAGAGAGGCAGAGAGAGAGGGGGCAGATAGAGGGGCAGAGAGAGAGGCAGCGAGAGAGAGAGGCAGCGAGAGAGAGAGAGGGGGGCAGAGAGAGGGGCAGAGAGAGAGGCAGAGAGAGAGGCAGCAAAAGAGAGAGGGAGAGGCAGAGAGAGGCAGAGAGAGAGAGAGAGGGAGAGAGAGAGAGAGGCAGAGAGAGAGAGAGAGAGAGAGAGAGAGAGAGAGAGAGAGAGAGAGAGAGAGAGAGAAACTCATTTCATAAATACGAGGGTCTTTGTTCTCAAAGGACCGAGGCCAACTTTTCAGATCCTCTTACTGAAAATAAATGTAATTATTGAAGGTTAAATGCAGAATTATGTGTCAATCCATGTTGTTTGAATAGAAAAAGGTCAGTGAAATAAAGGAACATGTCCTCCTGCCTCTCTGAGCATCTCCTCTCTGGATGGGATTCCTTTTCTATAGAGAAGGTGACCGAGATCAAGACCAACATATTTGTGACCAGCTTCGGTCCCGTTTCTGATACTGAAATGGTAAGCACTTCGACTCATTCTCATCGTAATAGAAACAGCTTCCATATTCCCGTGCTACTTTTATGTAGAATTAAATGAAAGTATTTTTTTGTAAAAAATAATAATAATATCAATCAAAATTTTGCAAAACATTTACTTATTTCATCTATTTTTTAAATTACGATTAGTTTTTTTAGTTTTTAATTTTACGATTAGTCTGTATTAATGTCTTGAGGGCCGGTTTACCAGCAACAGATTACGTCTAGGCCAGGACTAAGAAGCAAACTAAATCGAGAATCTCAAATTGAACATGCATTTTAGGATTATGCTTAATCTGTTTTCTGAGAAACTGTCCCTTAATGTCATGCTGTACATTCAATGACGCCCTTGTAGCTTTCATATACCAACTCTGAACCCCTGTCTTGTCTCGTCTTTGACCTCTTGACCTCCAGGAGTACACCATAGATGTGTTCTTCAGACAGAGCTGGAAGGACGAACGTCTGCGTTTCCAAGGCCCCATGAAGATGTTACCATTAAACAACCTCCTGGCCTCTAACATCTGGACCCCAGACACCTTCTTCCTCAACGGGAAGAAGTCTATCGCCCACAACATGACCACGCCCAACAAACTTCTCCGCCTCAAAGACGACGGGACGCTGCTCTACACTATGAGGTCAGTGAGGACCCTCAACAAACAGTGTGTCGTGAGAAAAAACATTGTTGACTTGTTTATTTGTTGTTGATCTCCCATTGTTGGTTTCAGGTCAATGCGCCCACTGTCCTCTTAAAGACAAACAAACAGTCTACAGACTGGTACAAACAAACAAACAGTCTACAGACTGGTACAAACAAGTCGCTCTGGATAAGAGCGTCTGCTAAATGACTTAAATGTAATGTAAATGTAAAGACTGGTACAAACAAACAAACAAACAAACAGTCTAAAGACTGGTACAAACAAACAAACAGTCTTCAGACTGGTACAAACAAACAAACAAACAAACAGTCTAAAGACTGGTACAAACAAACAAACAAACAAACAGTCTAAAGACTGGTACAAACAAACAAACAAACAAACAGTCTTCAGACTGGTACAAACAAACAGTCTACAGACTGGTACAAACAAACAAACAAACAAACAAACAGTCTAAAGACTGGTACAAACAAACAAACAAACAAACAGTCTAAAGACTGGTACAAACAAACAAACAAACAAACAGTCTTCAGACTGGTACAAACAAACAAACAGTCTTCAGACTGGTACAAACAAACAAACAGTCTACAGACTGGTACAAACAAACAAACAGTCTACAGACTGGTACAAACAAACAAACAGTCTACAGACTGGTACAAACAAACAAACAGTCTAAAGACTGGTACAAACAAACAAACAAACAAACAGTCTAAAGACTGGTACAAACAAACAAACAGTCTACAGACTGGTACAAACAAACAAACAGTCTACAGACTGGTACAAACAAACAAACAGTCTACAGACTGGTACAAACAAACAAACAGTCTACAGACTGGTACAAACAAACAGTCTACAGACTGGTACAAACAAACAAACAGTCTAAAGACTGCTACAAACAAACAAACAAACAGTCTAAAGACTGGTACAAACAAACAAACAGTCTACAGACTGGTACAAACAAACAGTCTACAGACTGGTACAAACAAACAAACAGTCTACAGACTGGTACAAACAAGTCGCTCTGGATAAGAGCGTCTGCTAAATGACTTAAATGTAATGTAAATGTAAAGACTGGTACAAACAAACAAACAAACAGTCTACAGACTGGTACAAACAAACAAACAAACAGTCTACAGACTGGTACAAACAAACAAACAAACAGTCTAAAGACTGGTACAAACAAACAAACAAACAAACAGTCTAAAGACTGGTACAAACAAACAAACAAACAGTCTTCAGACTGGTACAAACAAACAAACAGTCTACAGACTGGTACAAACAAACAAACAGTCTACAGACTGGTACAAACAAACAGTCTACAGACTGGTACAAACAAACAAACAAACAGTCTAAAGACTGGTACAAACAAACAAACAAACAAACAGTCTAAAGACTGGTACAAACAAACAAACAGTCTACAGACTGGTACAAACAAACAAACAGTCTACAGACTGGTACAAACAAACAAACAGTCTACAGACTGGTACAAACAAACAGTCTACAGACTGGTACAAACAAACAAACAGTCTAAAGACTGCTACAAACAAACAAACAAACAAACAGTCTAAAGACTGGTACAAACAAACAAAAGTCTACAGACTGGTACAAACAAACAGTCTACAGACTGGTACAAACAAACAAACAGTCTACAGACTGGTACAAACAAACAAACAAACAGTCTAAAGACTGGTACAAACAAACAAACAAACAGTCTAAAGACTGGTACAAACAAACAAACAAACAGTCTACAGACTGGTACAAACAAACAAACAGTCTACAGACTGGTACAAACAAACAAACAGTCTACAGACTGGTACAAACAAACAAACACTCTACAGACTGGTACAAACAAACAAACAGTCTAAAGACTGGTACAAACAAACAAACAAACAGTCTACAGACTGGTACAAACAAACAAACAAACAGTCTACAGACTGGTACAAACAAACAAACAGTCTACAGACTGGTACAAACAAACAAACAAACAGTCTAAAGACTGGTACAAACAAACAAACAAACAGTCTAAAGACTGGTACAAACAAACAAACAAACAGTCTACAGACTGGTACAAACAAACAAACAGTCTACAGACTGGTACAAACAAACAGTCTACAGACTGGTACAAACAAACAAACAAACAGTCTACAGACTGGTACAAACAAACAAACACTCTACAGACTGGTACAAACAAACAAACACTCTACAGACTGGTACAAACAAACAAACACTCTACAGACTGGTACAAACAAACAAACAAACAGTCTACAGACTGGTACAAACAAACAGTCTACAGACTGGTACAAACAAACAAACAAACAGTCTACAGACTGGTACAAACAAACAGTCTACAGACTGGTACAAACAAACAGTCTAAAGACTGGTACAGGTGTACAGGGTTGTGTCCTTGTTTAATTAGAATATGTGAATCAACAATCATAAGACAACTTCTCATTACATAGACGTATGCTCATTCAAATCTAGATCTATATCTGAGTCCTGTTGTATGTTTGAGACCCTGCTCACTATGAGATGATCCCTGTATCAACAATAAACAAACCAAACAATACAAAATAGTAAACAATAAACACGAGATTCCTGGTCAGTCGACGCTAGAAGGTCAGCACATTAATCTTTCTGCTCATTCTACTATAGAACTAAATGTCGTAGCGTAGCACGCCGTAGTATCGGCATGTTTCTGCTCATTCTACTATAGAACTAAATGTCGTAGCGTAGCACGCCGTAGTATCGGCATGTTTCTGCTCATTCTACTATAGAACTAAATGTCGTAGCGTAGCACGCCGTAGTATCGGCATGTTTCTGCTCATTCTACTATAGAACTAAATGTCGTAGCGTAGCACGCCGTAGTATCGGCATGTTTCTGCTCATTCTACTATAGAACTAAATGTCGTAGCGTAGCACGCCGTAGTATCGGCATGTTTCTGCTCATTCTACTATAGAACTAAATGTCGTAGCGTAGCACGCCGTAGTATCGGCATGTTTCTGCTCATTCTACTATAGAACTAAATGTCGTAGCGTAGCACGCCGTAGTATCGGCATGTTCAACAGCGGTTAAGAAATATATTACCTTTAACAGTGTTATCTTGTGATCAAGCCATCAATGTTTTGTGATAATTGGTGTCTGGTATAAAATGATTGATAATTGGTAAAAGAAAATGTTAGCTAACCGGTTCGCAATTAGTATTTCCACTGAAATGTCAAACATGCTATCAGCTTTTGCGGCTTAGCAAAGAAAATACGTCCCGTATTTTCGGTCACCCAGTTATCGGCCACCTTACTATTTTGTTCAATTACAAGATATATCCTTTTAATTTAGTTAAAAAATGAGACACCAACCTTGTATCCAAAATGTTTACTAGATAGTTGGCCAACCTTCCGTTAAAAAAAAATTGGACTTGCCTGTCAACTTTTCGTTGGTGCGCCCTCACGTGGAGTCCCAAAAAAGGGCTCTTCACCAACATATTCAGTGTTAATGTCTCATCATTTGTTTTAAAAATAAATTTTACGTTTTGAGAAAGTAGATAACAGTTTAACATTAAAATATAAATGAGTATGAATAATTTACATAAAATAAAACTTTGATTTCATGTGCATTGACATAAACAATGAAAACACAGAGTTGTGTTGCAGAGATGCACTTAGAAAGTACAGGAATAAATACACAAGACGGGTTAAATAAATATATATTATATTTATATGAAAACAAACAAAACAAACATTTCGATCTCGACCTCCATCCCTATATTGTCACAAAAATCTGAATAACAATCTAGCTGTCGTAAGAACGTTACCGGCTGTCACGGCTGTCGTAAGAACGGGACCGGCTGTCGTAAGAACGGGACCGGCTGTCGTAAGAACGGGACCGGCTGTCGTAAGAACGGGACCGGCTGTCACGGCTGTCGTAAGAACTGGACCGGCTGTCACGGCTGTCGTAAGAACTGGACCGGCTGTCACGGCTGTCGTAAGAACTGGACCGGCTGTCACGGCTGTCGTAAGAACTGGACCGGCTGTCACGGCTGTCGTAAGAACTGGACCGGCTGTCACGGCTGTCGTAAGAACTGGACCGGCTGTCACGGCTGTCGTAAGAACTGGACCGGCTGTCACGGCTGTCGTAAGAACGGGACCAGCTGTCACGGCTGTCGTAAGAACTGTAGATATGTAAAGAGAGAAAAAAAAACGTTTCAACATTGCAGTTTTATGGAATAGTTTTATGGAACACAAAACAAACATTATTTGTTTGTCTAATTTACCTGTGGACGTGGCTGTATTGGAATTGCAGGGGGCAGGGACACCAGACGAAGGCTGCTACAGTGGTGTGACCAGGGGAGACAGAGAAGGCAGTTGGTGCAGAGGAGGCCGCGTTGGTGGTGACAGGCAGGGGGGTGGTGTGCATCGTGGTGGTGGTGGACGAAACCAGCTGACAATGGTTTGGAGGTGCTGGTGTTTGTAATGGTGGGGTTGACTGGCTGACGATGGTGTGGCTGGCAGAGTAGGCACCTGGCCTTCTTCTGCAACTGGGGACTCTGGCGGTTTCTCCCCTAACCCACTCTCCTTCAAGTGCTTCTCATAAGAAGTGAAGGAAAGTGTCCATCGTTGGACGTGTGACACACTCAGATCTCCGCGTGTCCAGGGTGTCCGGCCTCCTCATGCTCAGGTTCCTGTGCCTCCTCCTGAACATTTCCCACCACCTCATCCCCAGTGGTGGGATTGTATCCCCTGGGTGCTGAAACCTACAGTAGAATAGAATGTAAAATTGTCCAAAACAGTTTGTTTTGGCGTCACCAGACATCCACATTTACATCACACACATTGAGAACAGTCAGTCCTGCGTTCTACTTACATAAACACATACAGTGGGGCAAAACAGTATTTAGTCAGCCACCAATTGTGCAAGTTCTCCCACTTAAAAAGATGAGAGGCCTGTAATTTTCATCATATGTACACTTCAACTATGACAGACAAAATGGGAAACAAAAATTGAGATTTTTTTTAAAATGAATTTATTTGCAAATTATGGTGGAAAATAAGTATTTGGTCAATAACAAAAGTTTCTCAATACTTTGTTATATACCCTTTGTTGGCAATGACAGAGGTCAAATGTTTTCTGTAAGTCTTCACAAGGTTTTCACACACTGTTGCTGGTATTTTGGCCCATTCCTCCATGTAGATCTCCTCTAGAGCAGTGATGTTTTGGGGCTGTTGCTGGGCAACACAGACTTTCAACTCCCTCCAAAGATTTTCTATGGGGTTGAGATCTGGAGACTGGCTAGGCCACTCCAGGACCTTGAAATGCTTCTTACAAAGCCACTCCTTCGTTGCCTGGGCAGTGTGTTTGGGATCATTGTCATGCTGAAAGACCCAGCCACGTTTCATCTTCAATGCCCTTGCTGATGGGAGGTTTTCACTCAAAATCTCACAATACATGGCCCCATTCATTCTTTCCTTTACACGGATCAGTCGTCCTGGTCCCTTTGCAGAAAAACAACTCCAAAGCATGATGTTTCCACTCCCATGCTTCACAGTAGGTATGGTGTTCTTTGGATGCAACTCAGCTTTCTTTGTCCTCCAAACACGACAAGTTGAGTTTTTACCAAAAAGTTATATTTTGGTTTCATCTGACCATATGACATTCTCCCAATCTTCTTCTGGATCATCCGAATGCTCTCTAGCTAACTTCAGATGGGCCTGGACATGTACTGGCTTACGCAGGGGGACACATCTGGCACTGCAGGATTTGAGTCCCTGGCGGCCTAGTGTGTTACTGATGGTAGGTTTTGTTACTTTGGTCCCAGCTCTCTGCAGGTCATTCACTAGGTCCCCCCGTGTGGTTCTGGGATTTTTTCTCACCTTTCTTGTGATCATTTTGACCCCACGGGGTGAGATCTTGCGTGGAGCCCCAGGTCGAGGTAGATTATCAGTGGTCTTGTATGTCTTCCATTTCCTAATAATTGCTCCCACAGTTGATTTCTTCAAACCAAGCTGCTTACCTATTGCAGATTCAGTCTTCCCAGTCTGGTGCAGGTTTACAATTTTGTTTCTGGTGTCCTTTGACAGCTCTTTGGTCTTCGCCATAGTGGAGTTTGGAGTGTGACTGTTTGAGGTTGTGGACAGGTGTCTTTATACAGATGACAAGTTCAAACAGGTGCCATTAATACAGGTAACGAGTGGAGGGCAGAGGAGCCTCTTAAAGAAGAAGGTACAGGTCTGTGAGAGCCAGAAATCTTGCTTGATTGTTGGTGACCAAATACTTATTTTCCACAATAATTTGCAAATAAATTCATTAAAAATACTACAATGTGATTTTGTGGATTTTTTTTTCTCATGACAATTACAGGCCTCTCTCATCTTTTTAAGTGGGAGAACTTGCACAATTGGTGGCTGACTAAATACTTTTTTGCACCACTGTATACCTGCGTATTTTGTCGGTGTATTTCATCAGCCTCGGCCTGGTGAAGGGCGCAGTAGATACAGTACTACACCAGAGAATTTGCCTCCTTTGGTGCAAGCACTGTGCTTCTACCCCTGCATTGCTTGCTGTTTGGGGTTTCAGGCTGGGTTTCTGTTTACAGCACTTTGTGACATCAGCTGATGTAAGAAGGGCTTTATAAATACATTTGATTTGATTTTGATTTGTGGGTGGTCCACTGCGACAACCATGGGGTCACCGAGCCGCTCAGCCAGTCCGCCAGAGGCTGCCGAGGTACACCATCCACCTTGGTAGATTAGAAAAGAAACCTGTTGCTAGCAGATCTAATTTACATACACGTGGTCATCTCCTAAAAACAAAAGATGCCTAACATTGGCAGCCTGGAAGATAGCCCCGCAGTTCTCCGTGGCATGGTACAGGCCCACCTGACTAACCTTGGCAGCCTGGAGGATAGCCATCCCTGCCCCGCAGTTCTCCGTGGCATGGAACAGGTCCACCTGACTAACCTTGGCAGCCTGGAGGATAGCCATCCCTGCCCCGCAGTTCTCCGTGGCATGGAACAGGTCCACCTGACTAACCTTGGCAGCCTGGAACTAAATGTCATAGTTCTGCTGTCTGGTGTATCGTCATGCTCATTCTACTATAGAACTAAATGTCATAGTTCTGCTGTCTGGTGTATCGTCATGCTCATTCTACTATAGAACTAAATGTCATAGTTCTGCTGTCTGGTGTATCGTCATGCTCATTCTACTATAGAACTAAATGTCATAGTTCTGCTGTCTGGTGTATCGTCATGCTCATTCTACTATAGAACTAAATGTCATAGTTCTGCTGTCTGGTGTATCGTCATGCTCATTCTACTATAGAACTAAATGTCATAGTTCTGCTGTCTGGTGTATCGTCATGCTCATTCTACTATAGAACTAAATGTCATAGTTCTGCTGTCTATTGTCGTACTGGTTTGTTACATAGGGTTTGTTAGCTTGTTATGTAGCTAGTTACAGTAAATATGTCATAGTATAATGGTATTAGGAGACTCTATCTCTACACCATTATTCAGTCATTATACATAGCTGATATTGTCATGTTTGAGACTCAAACATCAAGCAGTCCATATAGCAGCCTCTGGAGATTTGACTGCGAGACCCTTGCTGTAGGAGTACATCCTATAATACTCCCACCCACACACACACTCCCACACACACACAGAGACCAACACCACTATATAGATCACAGTGGTGTGGAGACCAGCCAACACCACTATATAGGTCACAGTGGTGTGGAGACCAACACCACTATATAGATCACAGTGGTGTGGAGACCAGCCAACACCACTATATAGATCACAGTGGTGTGGAGACCAGCCAACACCACTATATAGATCACAGTGGTGTGGAGACCAGCCAACACCACTATATAGATCACAGTGGTGTGGAGACCAGCCAACACCACTATATAGATCACAGTGGTGTGGAGACCAGCCAACACCACTATATAGATCACATGTGGAGACCAGCCAACACCACTATATAGATCACAGTGGTGTGGAGACCAGCCAACACCACTATATAGATCACAGTGGTGTGGAGACCAGCCAACACCACTAGATCACAGTGGTGTGGAGACACCACATCACAGTGGTGTGGAGACCAGCCAACACCACTATATAGATCACAGTGGTGTGGAGACCAGCCAACACCACTATATAGATCACAGTGGTGTGGAGACCAGCCAACACCACTATATAGATCACAGTGGTGTGGAGACCAACACCACTATACAGATCACACATCATTCCAACACACTTCAGTCTCTGCACCAATACAGGCTGGTCAAGTCTATGAACACAGTATCCAGTCAATATAATCCACAAATGTAAACATTGCTGTAACAGTGCTGTGGCTAGAATGAAAACCTGAGTCCATCCTACTCAAAATATTATTTTCCTTGGAAGTAGACAGGCTCCTTCTAATTGTCTAGCGACGCCAATACTTTGGCCCCCCCCAAAAATCCAACTTAGATATGGGCCAGCAGTTATTCAGTAGAGTGGTACCAACTCAAAAGAGGGAGGACAAATGGTGACTTCAACAACTTGGGGACTTCATGACATTCTAGGGACAGATTGAACATGTTAAAGGGCGAGCAATGTGGTCTGCAGGTTAGGGCACAATAGCACCCTATTCCCTATGTAGTGCGCTACTTTAGACCAGAGCCCTATGGCACCCTATTCCCTATGTAGTGCACTACTTTAGACCAGAGCCCTATGGCACCCTATTCCCTATGTAGTGCACTACTTTAGACCAGAGCCGTATAGAACCCTATTCCCTATGCAGTGCACTACTTTAGAACCCTATTCCCTATGCAGTGCACTACTTTAGACCAGAGCCCTATGGCGCCCTATTCCCTATATAGTGCACTACTTTAGACGAGGGTATAGTGTGTATAGTATATAATGATTCAGATTTTAAAAACATTCAGATTAAAATAAAAAAAAGTCATACTGTATATACTTTTAAAAATTCATGAAAACATTTTTTTTGTGCTTTTTTGGTCTTAATTTAAGGTTAGTGTGCAGTTTGGTTAAAGTTATGGTTAAGGTTAGGGTTAGGTTCAGAGCTGCCTCCAGAACTAGATTCATGATGACAAAACGCTAACCTGCTATTGTGTTGTGGCTCTGCATATACTTCCTGCTAATGACCAGAGAATCTTCTGTTAACATGCCCCTCTTCTTACCCAGAGGCACAGATTGATCTCAGACGAACATCCATTGGTTTTGTAATGAGATAATTGAAAGTGGAAGAGCTGGAGGAATGCTATTGACACTCCTTAAAGGAGACGAAATAGAAAATCCTTGACGTGTTTCCAAGCTGATTCAGGAACAGTCAATTTAGTGATCTGCTAATAGAGCACCAATGTTTTGCTGTGGTTGGCTATCACGCAGCTCTGCACCCACTGTTGGGATTTCAAATCACTTTGGGATAGCCACGGCCTAGTGGCTCTATTTATGTCCTGGGGACTCTATTTACAGACTAGGAGCCCTATTTACAGCCCAGGGGCTCTATTCACAGCGTGAATAGTCCACCAGATGGAGGTGTAGTTCCTGTGTAGTCCACCAGAGGGAGGTGTAGTTTCCGTGTAGACCACCAGAAGTGTAGTTCCTGTGTAGTCCACTAGAGGGAGGTGTAGGACAATAGATTGAGGAGGTGTGCTCTTATTTAGTCTTGCAAAACTAGATTCTGTGAAGAATGTTTTGATGTGTATTAATAATGAAGGGCACTGTGCTTTTACTGGTTGTTTCTCCTCTACGCCTTTCTCACTCAAACACCCACAGCCACACACACCCTGAGCACCCGCCCCTCCGTGCCCTTGTCACTCAAACTCAAACACCCACAAGCACAGCCTCACACCTCCTGAGCCCCCGCTTCCTCACACCTCCTGAGCCCCCGCTCCCTTCCGTTTTCAACTTTTGAATTTTCCAATCCAAAAACAACATAAGGTCTCACACCTCATACTTCATTTACCAGACGTGTGTCCTCTCCTCTACTGCACATTTCCTGTGGGGATTCTTACTCCAATGCTTTACGTAAGGAACTTAGATTAAAACCATAAATGATCGATGTCCGATTACATTATAAGATTTATTGGAACAAAATGTTCATATATGGGCTGGGGAACATTGTTGTATTTGATTGGACCACATTATGAACAGAGACATACCTGTATATACCATCTGCTGGTAGACTGAATAATGCTGATCTTATTGGACCGCTTTTGGAAAGCCAGGTGGTGATGATGAACTTTCTCCAGTAGATGGCAGTCTAGGGTCACAGTTTTCAGATGGGATACTGGTACGCTGTTTTGAGACAGCTGGACAATACACATCACTCTTGGAATGCTGTTCCCATGAGATCACATGGCATTCCAACTAAAACCCACCTATGATTTATTGAGTGAGCAAATGACAGAGATAGACAGGGATAAAGAGGGAGAGAGAGACAAGAGAGAAGAGCTGTATTTTAGCGAAAATGTGTTTTTTCAAGGTTCTGTTTTTCCCATTTGTTTTCATGTTTTTGCTCTCTACTTAAAAAAAATAGAAACCAACTAATATTGGATGTTGTAAGTCCACAACAACACTTAAACTACATCAGGAGACCACTTGTGGAGTCTTTATAGTGTTAAAGGGTCCTATATTTGGTTTATAGTGTTAAAGGGTCCTATATTTGGTTTATAGTGTTAAAGGGCCCTATATTTGGTTTATAGTGTTAAAGGGTCCTATATTTGGTTTATAGTGTTAAAGGGCCCTATATTTGGTTTATAGTGTTAAAGGGCCCTATATTTGGTTTATAGTGTTAAAGGGTCCTATATTTGGTTTATAGTGTTAAAGGGTCCTATATTTGGTTTATAGTGTTAAAGGGCCCTATATTTGGTTTATAGTGTTAAAGGGTCCTATATTTGGTTTATAGTGTTAAAGGGCCCTATATTTGGTTTATAGTGTTAAAGGGCCCTCCCTATATTTGGTTTATAGGGTTAAAGGGCCCTATATTTGGTTTATAGGGTTAAAGGGTCCTATATTTGGTTTATAGTGTTAAGGGGCCCTATATTTGGTTTGTAGTGTTAAAGGTTTATATTTGGTTTATAGGGTTAAAGGGCCCAAACTTCTCCGGCAATGAATGTCTCTTTCTTATCTCTAAATATCTCTAAATATTCTTATTAACAGAAGACGCAATAAGTCTTCATGATGTAAATGTTTTGACCTCTTGTTATAGCAAATAATGCAGGATTTTGTTCCTGTTTCTATATAATATCAAACATTGTGATCTAAATGGATGAATGTGATCATAAAACACGTAATAGTGATGATGATGATGATGATGTATTGTAAAATAATCATGATGTTGTCTTGTAACTTCTCTATGTTAATCATGTCAAAGCATAAATTGCTCTTCTGGTTTTGTAGTAACACGGTAATTAGTCTATTAACACCGTGCTCTGGCATAGTAATGGAATCCTGGGTGAAATGGAGTTGAGCAGCTGATGATATGACGATTAATTAGAACTTCTTAGAGGGCAGTATTCGGAAGTTTGGGTGACTGAGGTTCCCAAAGTACACTGCCTGTTACTCAGGCCCGGAAGCTAGGATATGCGTATGCATGGTAGTATTGGATAGAAACCCCTCTAAAGTTTCTGAAACTGTTAAAATGATATGTGTGAGTATAACAGACCTGATTTGGCAGGCGAAACCCTGAGGACAATCCATCCAGGATTTTTTTGTTGTTGAGGTCATTGGATTTTCCAATTCTGATTCAAGATGAAGATCTTCAAAGGTAAGCGATTTATTTAATTTATTTCTGTTTGGTTGGAAAATGTTTTTCATGGTTTTGAATGCGGGACGCTGTCCTCAGATAATCACATGGTATGCTTTCGCTGTAAAGCCTTTTTGAAATCTGACAAAGTGACTGGATTAACAAGAAGTTCATCTTAAAACCGATGTATAACACTTGTATTTTTTATTTTTGTTTATATTTTTTATGAATGTTTATTATAACTATTTCTGTATTTTGAATCTGGCGCTCTGCAATTTCACCGGATGTTGTCGTGGTGGGTCGCTAGCGGAAACCTGCACCAGAAAGGTTAATAATTGTAATGAATCACGATCACAATATCATTTGTAATCTCTGATGTCTCTCCAGGTTAACCATCTCAGCAGAATGCCCCATGCAGTTAGAGGACTTCCCCATGGATGCCCACGCCTGTCCTCTTAAGTTTGGAAGCTGTAAGTTAATAAGACTCCTCAGTAAACACGTCTGGCATTACGGATCTGATATTATCACACACACACACACACACACACACACACACACACACACACACACACACACACACACACACACACACACACACACACACACACACACACACACACACACACACACACACACACACACACACACACACACACACACACACACATGATGCTTCTCCTGTGAGTCTGTACCTCTGTCCCAATGCTGTGAAGGTCAGGTTCTGTGGAAGGTCATTAGTAAAAACAAAACAATAATGGTCCAACCTGGCTTCCCTGCGGTACGCCACATTCAACACAATTTGCATTAGAGAGGCTCGCGGAAAGCGCAGTGGTCTAAGGCACTGCATCGCAGTGCAAGCTGTGCCACCAGAGACTCTGGGTTCGAGCCCAGGCTCTGTCGCAGCCAGCCGCGACTGGGAGGTCCGTGGGGCGATGCACAATTGGCTTAGTGTCGTCCAGGTCAGGGTAGGTTTGGCCTGTAGGGATATCCTTGTCTCATCGTGCACTAGCGACTCCTGTGGTGGGCCGGGCGAAGTGCATGCTGAGTGCACGGTGTTTCCTCTGACACATTGGTGCGGCTGGCTTCCGGGTTGGATGTGTGCTGTGTTAAGAAGCAGTGCGGCTTGGTTGGGTTGTGTTTCGGAGGACGCATGGCTCTCGACCTTCGTCTCTCCCGAGCCGTACGGGAGTTGTAGTGATGAGACAAGATAGTAAATACTAACAATTGGATACCACAAAATTGGGGAGAAAAATTTAAAAAAGAAAAAAGATAGGTAACTCTCACTCCATGATAAGGCAGAGGAAATCCATAACACCTATTTTTTTCAGCAATAGGTTTTGATCCATGACATCAAAAGCTGCACGGAAGTTTAACAGAACAGCTCCCACTATCTTCTTACTATATTTCTTTCAGCCAATCATTAGGCTTTTGTGCCAGTGCCGAGCATGTTGAGTGCCCTTCCCTATAATCATGCAGAAAGTCTGTTGTTAACATGTTTTCTGTAAAATAACATTGTATTTGGTCAAACACTAATTTTTCCAACAGTTTGTTTATCACCGGTAACAGGCTGATTGGTCGGCTGTTTGAACCATTAAAGGGGTGCTCTGATTGGTCGGCTGTTTGAACCATTGAAGGGGTGCTCTGATTGGTCGGCTGTTTGAACCATTAAAGGGGTGCTCTGATTGGTTGGCTGTTTGAACCATTAAAGGGCTACTCTGATTGGTCAGCTGTTTGAACCATTAAAGGTGTGCTCTGCTATTTTTGGACAGCAGATTTACCTTTGACACCCTCCAGGCCTGAGGGCACCCTCCATCTTCTAGGCTTAGATTAAAGATGTGGCAAACAGGAGTCACAATGTATTCTGCTACCAACCTCTGTAATTTACCATCCAGGTTGTCGGGAACCAGGTGGTTTGTCCTCATTTATATATATTTTAAAAATGACCTCTTCCACATCCACTTTGTGGAACAGAAAACTACAGCGCTTGTCTTTCATTATTTTGTCTGTTTTACATGAATATGAAGGTTCAGCGTTTGTTGTCTGCATGTCACACAGCAGTGTATAAAGGGGGGAAGGGGCGTCAATGTAAATAGTCTGAGTGGCCATTTGATTAATTGTTCAGCAGTCTTATGCTTGGCTTGGGGGTAGAAGCTGTTAAGGAGCCTCTTGGACCTAGACTTGGCGCTCTGGTACCGCTTGACCTGCGGTAGCAGAGAAAACAGTCTATGACTTGGGTGACTGGAGTCTCTGACAATTGACGGGGGTAACTGCCTGAACAGGCAGTTAACCCATTGTTCCCAGGTCGTTATTGAAAATAAGAATATGTTCTTAACTGACTTGCCTGGTTAAATAAAGGTAAAATAAAATAAATAAAATTATGGGCTCTCTTTTGACACCGCATATTATATAGTTCCTGGATGGCAGGAAGTGATGTACTGGGCCGTACGTACCACCCGCTATAGGGCCTTCCTCTGACACCGCCTGGTATAGAGGTTCTGGATGGCAGGAAGCCCCAGTGATGTACTGGGCCGTACGTACCACCCTCTATAGGGCCTTCCTCTGACACCGCCTGGTATAGAGGTTCTGGATGGCAGGAAGCCCCAGTGATGTACTGGGCCGTATGTACCACCCTCTATAGGGCCTTCCTCTGACACCGCCTGGTATAGAGGTTCTGGATGGCAGGAAGCCCCAGTGATGTACTGGGCCAAACACATTACCCTCTGTAACGCCTTATGGTTAGATGTTGAACAGTTGCCATACCAGGCGGTGACTGGTCAGGATGCTCTCGATGGTGCAGCTGTAGAACATTTTGAGGATATGGGGACCCATGCCAAATCTTTTCTCCAAAGGGGGAAAAGGTTTTGTTATGCCCTCTTCACAACTGTCTTGGTGTGTTTGGACCATGATAGTTTGTTGGTGATGTGGACGCCAAGGAATTTGAAACTCTCGACCCGCTCCACTACAGCTCCATTGATGTTAATGGAGGCCTGTTCGGCCCGCCTTTTCATGTAGTCCACGATCAGCTCCTTTGTCTTGCTCACATTGAGGGAGAGGTTGATGACCTGGCACCACACTGCCAGTTCTCTGACCTTCTAGGCTGTCTCGTCGTTGTTGGTGATCAGATTAAATATGAATATTTTCTTAACTCTTGAACTGCACTGTTGGTAAAGGGCTTGTAAGTAAGCATTTCACAGTAAGGTCTTCACTTGTTGTATTCGTCGCATTTGACAAAAAAACATTTGATATGTCATGTGACTTTGTAAATGAACCAATCACTTGCTCCAAGAATTCTCTCTGCTCTCTCTAAACCAATTAGTGCCTTGCAAATGTATTTGTCCCCCTTGGTGTTTTTCCTATTTTGTTGCATTACAACCTGTCATTTTAATAGATTTGTATTTGAATTGTAGCGGTATTTATTAGAGAGGGGTAAAGAAGGATTTTGTTTGGGCGCCAGGCAGGTATTGACCATGCCGAAAAGAAAAGAGTAGAATAGAGAGAGTACCACTACCAGACCCACACACATCAGCAGAAGAGACTGCGGAGAGAAAAGAGAATACACACCATATAAAACCACAGGGGTAACCCAAACACGAATACCTCATACAATAATACTAATACTAATAATGGCAGAGCAATTCAACAGCAACTTCATACAAGAACGAACCCAGTCATCAACATAGGATTTGCAATAATCTGTATTATTTTCTAGTGGATGAGTGCAGAGGGTATGAATGTGGGGGGTGTTCATCGACACAACTAAGGCCTTAAAAATGTCCACAGTCTTCTCGGCCACATGTCATTAGTACACCCCACCTCAACAGTTCACATAATATACAGCTTGCAAGTAACCTACTAAAATGTCCATCCAAATACTTCTGGGGAAATAATAGTCCAGCTCTAATGAACTTCAATGGGCAGTGCATTTAACAAATCGAGAGTCTGTTGCAGGGTAAAGCACTGGAATGAGAGCGAAGAGAACGAGAGAAAAAGATCAATCTTAGCTGTGGTCTTCAGGCCTGCCGGTGTCTGAATGTCCGATGGTTTGTTGGTTTGTTTGTTAAAGCTTCGCAACAATGTTGCTACTAATCCATGCGATCCATAACGGGCGCGGTCCCAAACAAAAACAACCACGATCTAAAGCGATCACACCGATGATTGAGTTAAATACTGTATAAACTACAAACGCTGAAAACAAACAAAACTTCTGCAGCACAGCACACACAATCAAACTGTCGCGCCACCCAAGACTTCCTCCCCAAAGAGCTGAACGAGCTCTCTTTATTTCCTCCTTCCTTACTGCTCATGCGCTCTTAAAGTGGCAGCGCACGGTGAAGGCTCTGAGCAGATTTCGCCACAACCTGTCATTTTAATAGATTTTTATTTGAATTTCATGTAATGGACATACAAAAATAGTCTATATTGGTGAAGTAAAATTAATAAATAAATAAAAGTGCATATGTATTCACCCCCTTTGCTATGAAGCCCCTAAATAAGATCAGGTGCAACCAAGTACCTTCAGAAGTCACATAATTAGTTAAATAAAATCCACCTGTGTGCAATCTAAGTGTCACATGATCTCAGTATATATACACCTGTTCTGAAAGGCCCCAGAGTCTGCAACACCACTAAGCAAGCAGCACCATGAAGACGAAGGAGCTCTCCAAACAGGTCAGGGACAAAGTTGTGGAGAAGTACAGATCAGGGTGACTTATAAAAAAATATCTGAAACTTTGAATATCCCCTGGAGCATCATTAAATCCATTGTTAAGAAATGTAAAGAATATGGCACCACAACAAACCTGTCGAGAGAGGGCCACCCACCAAAACTCACGGACCAGGCAACAAAAATTAGAGAGGCAGCAAAGAGATCAAACATAACACTGAAAAGCTGCAAAGCTCCACAGAGGAGACTGGAGAATCTGTCCATAGGACCACTTTAAGCTGTACACTCCACAGAGCTGGGCTTTATGGAGGAGTGGCCATAAGAAAGCCGCTCCTTAACGAACAAAATAAGCAAACACGTTTGGTGTTCGCCAAAAGGCATGTGGGAGACTCCCCAAACATATGGAAGAAGGTACTCTGGTCAGATGAGACTAAAATTGAGCTTTTTGGCCATCAATGAAAATGCTATGTCTAGCGCAAACCCAACACCTCTCATCACCCCGAGAACACCATCCCCACAGTGAAGCATGGTGGTGGCAGCATCATGCTGTGGGGATGTTTTTTATAGGCAGGTACTGGGAAACTGGTCAGAATTTAAGGAATGATAGATGGCGCTAAATACAGGGAAATTCTTGAGGGAAACCTGTGTCAGTCTTTCAGAGATTTGAGCCTGGGATGGAGGTTCACCTTCCAGCAGGACAATGACCCTAAGCATGCTGCTAAAGCAACACTCGAGTGGTTTAACAGAAATCATTTAAATCTCTTGAAATGGCCTTGTCAATGCCCAGACCTCAATCCAATTGAGAATCTGTGGTATGACTTAAAGATTGCTGTACACGAGCGGAACCCATCCAACTTGAAGGAGCTGGAGCAGTTTTGCCTTGAAGAATGTGCAAAAATCCCAGTGGCTAGATGTGCCAAGCTTATAGAGACATACCCCAAGAGACATGCAGCTGTAATTGCTGCAAAAGGTGGCTCTACAAAATATTGACTTTGGGGGGGTGAATAATTATGCACGCTCAATTTTTATTTTTTTGTCTTATTTCTTGTTTGTTTCACAATAAAAATATATTGCATCTTCAAAGTGGTAGGCATGTTAGGCACTATCCCCTATATTGTGCCCTATGGGCCCTGGTCAAAAGTCATGCACTATAAAGGGAACACAGTGCCATTTGGGACGTAAACCAAGACTATACCAGGGTATCCTGTCTTGTCAAGGGATAATAAGATAAGAGTTCCAGGGCCCGTAGGGTTGTCAGATGAGATGCTTGGCTAGACTGGCTGAAGAAACTTGCTTGGATAGAGGCTGTCAGAAGAGATGAGCGCTTGGCTAGAGGCTGTCAGAAGACATCAGCACGTGGCTAGAGGCTGTCAGAAGACATCAGCACGTGGCTAGAGGCTGTCAGAAGAGACTAGCGCTTGGCTAGAGGCTGTCAGAAGACATCAGCACGTGGCTAGAGGCTGTCAGAAGAGACTAGCTCTTGGCTAGAGGCTGTCAGAAGAGACTAGCTCTTGGATAGAGGCTGTCAGAAGAGATGAGCGCTTGGCTAGAGGCTGTCAGAAGAGATGAGCGCTTGGCTAGAGGCTGTCAGAAGAGATGAGCGCTTGGCTAGAGGCTGTCAGAAGAGATGAGTGCTTGGCTAGAGGCTGTCAGAAGAGACTAGTGCTTGGCTAGAGGCTGTCAGAAGAGACTAGCGCTTGGCTAGAGGCTGTCAGAAGAGACTAGCGCTTGGCTAGAGGCTGTCAGAAGAGACCAGCACGTGGCTAGAGGCTGTCAGAAGAGACTAGCGCTTGGCTAGAGGCTGTCAGAAGAGACTAGCGCTTGGCTAGAGGCTAGTGAGAAGAGACTAGTGCTTGGCTAGAGGCTGTCAGAAGAGACTAGTGCTTGGCTAGAGGCTGTCAGAAGAGACCAGCACGTGGCTAGAGGCTGTCAGAAGAGATGAGCGCTTGGCTAGAGGCTGTCAGAAGAGACCAGCACATGGCTGGAGGCTGTCAGAAGAGACTAGCGCTTGGCTAGAGGCTGTCAGAAGAATAGCGCTTGGCTAGAGGCTGTCAGAAGAGACGAGCTGTCACGCCCTGGGGGTTCTCCATGGTGTAATAGGTCAGAGCGTGACTAGGTTTTTTTTCTAGTTATTATAGTTCTATGTTGGTGTGTGGGTATGGTTCCCAATTGGAGGAAGCTTGCCTCTAATTGGGGATCATACTTAGTGTGTCCCTTTTCCCAGCTGCATTGTGGGATATTGTTTTGTTTAGTGCCTATGTGCGCTACGTACTGCACTTTTGTTAATTCTTTGTTGTTTTGAAGTTTCACTGTAATAAATATGTGGAACTCTACTCACGCTGCGCCTTGGTCCGATTATTTAAACGACAGTGGTGACACGAGCACTTGGCCAAGTAAGCTTTATTTGTCAGACTAAAAGTAGTGGTGTGACTAATGAATAAATTAATTTACTGCAGCCTCCAGTGATCTGTCCTCTGGTTTTAACTTGGTATTCAGTCCACAATCCCTTTGCAGTTCTAGCTACAACTGTAATTTACTGTGGTTAATTGATTGATTTAATTTATGAGATAATTAACACTTGTAGGCCAGAGACAACAGAGAGAGAGTGAGAGAGAGAGGATCCTCGGCTTCATTATTTCTCGATCTGGTCTCTCAGCATGGGACTTAAATGGCATCCTATTCCCTATGCCCCCCATGTGCCCTGTCCAAAGGTAGTTCGCTAAATAGGGAAGAGTGCCATTTGGCACTTAGCCTCCGTCTCCGACTCCATTAAACCTTAATTATTCCCTGTAACCTAATAAACATGACCCACCTAATAAACATGACCCAGCTAATAAACATGACCCAACTCAGCACTGCAGCTCACTCATTCATGATGTGAAGGTCTCTCAGCTGTCTTCACCTCCGCCTCTACCTGGTATAGAGACCGTGTTAATCACCACCACCTCCTCCTCTAACTGGTGTAGAGACAGTGTTAATCACCACCACCTCCTCCTCTAACTGGTATAGAGACCGTGTTAATCACCACCTCCTCCTCCTCTAACTGGTGTAGAGACAGTGTTAATCACCACCTCCTCTAACTGGTATACAGACAGTGTTAATCACCACCTCCTCCTCCTCTAACTGGTATAGAGACAGTGTTAATCACCACCTCCTCCTCCTCTAACTGGTATAGAGACAGTGTTAATCACCACCTCCTCCTCCTCTAACTGGTGTAGATACAGTGTTAATCACCACCTCCTCCTCCTCTAACTGGTATAGAGACAGTGTTAATCACCACCTCCTCCTCCTCTAACTGGTGTAGAGACAGTGTTAATCACCACCTCCTCCTCCTCTAACTGGTGTAGATACAGTGTTAATCACCACCTCCTCCTCCTCTAACTGGTATAGAGACAGTGTTAATCACCACCTCCTCCTCCTCTAACTGGTATAGAGACAGTGTTAATCACCACCTCCTCCTCCTCTAACTGGTGTAGATACAGTGTTAATCACCACCTCCTCCTCCTCTAACTGGTGTAGATACAGTGTTAATCACCACCTCCTCCTCCTCTAACTGGTATAGAGACAGTGTTAATCACCACCTCCTCCTCCTCTAACTGGTGTAGATACAGTGTTAATCACCACCTCCTCCTCTAACTGGTGTAGATACAGTGTTAATCACCACCTCCTCCTCCTCTAACTGGTATAGAGACAGTGTTAATCACCACCTCCTCCTCCTCTAACTGGTATAGAGACAGTGTTAATCACCACCTCCTCTAACTGGTATAGAGACAGTGTTAAATTACCACCACCTCCTCCTCTAACTGGTATAGAGACAGTGTTAATCACCTCCTCCTCTAACTGGTATAGAGACAGTGTTAAATTACCACCACCTCCTCCTCTAACTGGTATAGAGACAGTGTTAATCACCTCCTCCTCTAACTGGTATAGAGACAGTGTTAATCACCACCTCCTCCTCTAACTGGTGTAGAGACAGTGTTAATCACCACCTCCTCCTCTAACTGGTGTAGATACGGTGTTAATCACCTCCTCCTCTAACTGGTATAGAGACAGTGTTAATCACCACCACCTCCTCTAACTAGTATAGAGTGTTAATCACCTCCTCCTCCTCCTCCTCTAACTGGTATAGAGACAGTGTTAATCATCCCCTCCTCCTCTAACTGGTGTAGAGACAGTGTTAATCACCACCTCCTCCTCCTCTAACTGGTATAGAGACAGTGTTAATCACCACCTCCTCCTCCTCTAACTGGTATAGAGACAGTGTTAATCACCTCCTACTCCTCCTCTAACTGGTATAGAGAAAGTGTTAATCACCACCTCCTCCTCTAACTGGTATACAGACAGTGTTAATCACCACCTCCTCCTCCTCTAACTGGTATAGAGACAGTGTTAATCACCACCTCCTCCTCCTCTAACTGGTATAGAGACAGTGTTAATCACCACCTCCTCCTCCTCTAACTGGTATAGAGACAGTGTTAATCACCTCCACCTCCTCCTCTAACTGGTATAGAGACAGTGTTAATCACCTCCTACTCCTCCTCTAACTGGTATAGAGACAGTGTTAATCACCACCTCCTCCTCCTCTAACTGGTATAGAGACAGTGTTAATCACCACCTCCTCCTCCTCTAACTGGTGTAGAGACAGTGTTAATCACCACCTCCTCCTCCTCTAACTGGTATAGAGACAGTGTTAATCACCACCTCCTCCTCCTCTAACTGGTATAGAGACAGTGTTAATCACCACCTCCTCCTCCTCTAACTGGTATAGAGACAGTGTTAATCACCACCTCCTCCTCCTCTAACTGGTATAGAGACAGTGTTAATCACCTCCTACTCCTCCTCTAACTGGTATAGAGACAGTGTTAATCACCTCCTACTCCTCCTCTAACTGGTATAGAGACAGTGTTAATCACCACCTCCTCCTCCTCTAACTGGTGTAGAGACAGTGTTAATCACCACCTACTCCTCCTCTAACTGGTGTAGAGACAGTGTTAATCACCACCTCCTCCTCCTCTAACTGGTATAGAGACAGTGTTAATCACCACCTCCTCCTCCTCTAACTGGTATAGAGACAGTGTTAATCACCACCTCCTCCTCTAACTGGTATAGAGACAGTGTTAATCATCACCTCCTCCTCCTCTAACTGGTGTAGAGACAGTGTTAATCACCTCCTACTCCTCCTCTAACTGGTATAGAGACAGTGTTAATCACCTCCTACTCCTCCTCTAACTGGTATAGAGACAGTGTTAATCACCACCTCCTCCTCCTCTAACTGGTATAGAGACAGTGTTAATCACCTCCTACTCCTCCTCTAACTGGTGTAGAGACAGTGTTAATCACCTCCTACTCCTCCTCTAACTGGTATAGAGACAGTGTTAATCACCACCTCCTCCTCCTCTAACTGGTATAGAGACAGTGTTAATCACCACCTCCTCCTCCTCTAACTGGTATAGAGACAGTGTTAATCACCACCTCCTCCTCCTCTAACTGGTGTAGAGACAGTGTTAATCACCACCTCCTCCTCCTCTAACTGGTATAGAGACAGTGTTAATCACCACCTCCTCCTCCTCTAACTGGTGTAGATACAGTGTTAATCACCACCTCCTCCTCTAACTGACAGTGTTAATCACCACCTCCTCTAACTGGTATAGACAGTGTTAATCACCACCTCCTCCTCCTCTAACTGGTATAGAGACAGTGTTAATCACCACCTCCTCCTCCTCTAACTGGTGTAGAGACAGTGTTAATCACCACCTCCTCCTCCTCTAACTGGTGTAGATACAGTGTTAATCACCTCCTCCTCTAACTGGTATAGAGACAGTGTTAATCACCACCTCCTCTAACTGGTATAGAGACAGTGTTAATCACCACCACCTCCTCTAACTGGTGTAGAGACAGTGTTAATCACCTCCTCCTCTAACTGGTGTAGAGACAGTGTTAATCACCACCTCCTCCTCCTCTAACTGGTATAAAGACAGTGTTAATCACCTCCTCCTCTAACTGGTGTAGAGACAGTGTTAATCACCACCTCCTCCTCCTCTAACTGGTATAGAGACAGTGTTAATCACCTCCTCCTCTAACTGGTGTAGAGACAGTGTTAATCATCACCACCTCCTCTAACTGGTATATAGACAGTGTTAATCACCTCCTCCTCTAACTGGTGTAGAGACAGTGTTAATCACCACCACCACCTCCTCCTCTAACTGGTATAGAGACAGTGTTAATCACCACCTCCTCCTCTAACTGGTATAGAGACAGTGTTAATCACCTCCTCCTCTAACTGGTATAGAGACAGTGTTAATCACCTCCTCCTCTAACTGGTGTAGAGACAGTGTTAATCATCACCACCTCTAACTGGTATAGAGACAGTGTTAATCACCTCCTCCTCTAACTGGTGTAGAGACAGTGTTAATCACTGGATTGTCTGCTGCTCGCCATGCCGTGGGAGAACCTGGCCGCTCAGGTTTCCTCCTACTCCTCCTCTAACTGGTGTAGAGACAGTGTTAATCACCTCCTCCTCTAACTGGTATAGAGACAGTGTTAATCACCACCACCTCCTCCTCTAACTGCTGTAGAGACAGTGTTAATCACCACCTCCTCCTCCTCTAACTGGTATAGAGACAGTGTTAATCACCTCCTCCTCTAACTGGTATAGAGACAGTGTTAATCACCACCTCCTCCTCCTTTAACTGGTATAGAGACCGTGTTAATCACCTCCTCCTCTAACTGGTATAGAGACAGTGTTAATCACCACCTCCTCCTCCTCTAACTGGTATAGAGACAGTGTTAATCACCACCTCCTCCTCCTCTAACTGGTATAGAGACAGTGTTAATCACCACCTCCTCCTCTAACTGGTGTAGAGACAGTGTTAATCACCACCTCCTCCTCTAACTGGTATACGGACAGTGTTAATCACCTCCTCTAACTGGTATAGAGACAGTGTTAATCACCACCTCCTCCTCCTCTAACTGGTGTAGAGACAGTGTTAATCACCACCTCCTCCTCCTCTAACTGGTGTAGAGACAGTGTTAATCACCACCTCCTCCTCCTCTAACTGGTCTAGAGACAGAGTTAATCACCACCACCTCCTCCTCTAACTGGTATAGAGACAGTGTTAATCACCACCTCCTCCTCCTCTAACTGGTATAGAGACAGTGTTAATCACCACCTCCTCCTCCTCTAACTGGTGTAGAGACAGTGTTAATCACCACCACCTCCTCCTCTAACTGGTATAGAGACAGTGTTAATCACCACCTCCTCCTCCTCTAACTGGTATAGAGACAGTGTTAATCACCTCCTCCTCTAACTGGTATAGAGACAGTGTTAATCACCACCACCTCCTCCTCTAACTGGTATAGATACAGTGTTAATCACCACCACCTCCTCCTCTAACTGGTATAGAGACAGTGTTAATCACCACCTCCTCCTCCTCTAACTGGTATAGAGACCGTGTTAATCACCACCTCCTCCTCCTCTAACTGGTATAGAGACAGTGTTAATCACCACCTCCTCCTCTAACTGGTGTAGAGACAGTGTTAATCACCACCTCCTCCTCTAACTGGTATACGGACAGTGTTAATCACCTCCTCTAACTGGTATAGAGACAGTGTTAATCACCACCTCCTCCTCCTCTAACTGGTGTAGAGACAGTGTTAATCACCACCTCCTCCTCCTCTAACTGGTGTAGAGACAGTGTTAATCACCACCTCCTCCTCCTCTAACTGGTCTAGAGACAGTGTTAATCACCACCACCTCCTCCTCTAACTGGTATAGAGACAGTGTTAATCACCACCTCCTCCTCCTCTAACTGGTATAGAGACAGTGTTAATCACCACCTCCTCCTCCTCTAACTGGTATAGAGACAGTGTTAAATTACCACCTCCTCCTCCTCTAACTGGTATAGAGACAGTGTTAATCACCACCTCCTCCTCCTCTAACTCGTATATAGACAGTGTTAATCACCACCTCCTCTAACTGGTATAGTGACAGTGTTAAATTACCACCTCCTCCTCCTCTAACTGGTATAGAGACAGTGTTAATCACCACCTCCTCCTCCTCTAACTCGTATATAGACAGTGTTAATCACCACCTCCTCCTCCTCTAACTGGTATAGAGACAGTGTTAATCACCACCTCCTCCTCCTCTAACTGGTGTAGAGACAGTGTTAATCACCACCTCCTCCTACTCTAACTGGTATAGAGACAGTGTTAATCACCACCTCCTCCTCCTCTAACTGGTGTAGAGACAGTGTTAATCACCACCACCTCCTCCTCTAACTGGTATAGAGACAGTGTTAATCACCACCTCCTCCTCCTCTAACTGGTATAGAGACAGTGTTAATCACCTCCTCCTCTAACTGGTATAGAGACAGTGTTAATCACCACCACCTCCTCCTCTAACTGGTATAGATACAGTGTTAATCACCACCACCTCCTCCTCTAACTGGTATAGAGACAGTGTTAAACCACCTCCTCCTCCTCTAACTGGTATAGAGACCGTGTTAATCACCACCTCCTCCTCCTCTAACTGGTATAGAGACAGTGTTAATCACCTCCTCCTCCTCTAACACCTCCTCCTCCTCTAACTGGTATAGAGACAGTGTTAATCACCACCTCCTCCTCCTCTAACTGGTATAGAGACCGTGTTAATTACCACCTCCTCCTCCTCTAACTGGTATAGAGACAGTGTTAATCACCTCCTCCTCTAACTGGTATAGAGACAGTGTTAATCATCACCTCCTCCTCTAACTGGTATAGAGACAGTGTTAATCACCACCTCCTCCTCTAACTGGTATAGAGACAGTGTTAATCACCACCTCCTCCTCCTCTAACTGGTATAGAGACCGTGTTAATCACCACCTCCTCCTCCTCTAACTGGTATAGAGACAGTGTTAATCACCACCTCCTCCTCTAACTGGTATAGAGACAGTGTTAATCATCACCACCTCCTCTAACTGGTATAGAGACAGTGTTAATCACCACCTCCTCCTCCTCTAACTGGTATAGAGACAGTGTTAATCACCACCTCCTCCTCCCTAACTCTAACTGGTATAGAGACAGTGTTAATCACCACCTCCTCCTCCTCTAACTGGTATAGAGACAGTGTTAATCACCACCTCCTCCTCCTCTAACTGGTATAGAGACAGTGTTAATCACCACCTCCTCCTCCTCTAACTGGTATAGAGACAGTGTTAATCACCACCACCTCCTCCTCTAACTGGTATAGAGACAGTGTTAATCACCTCCTACTCCTCCTCTAACTGGTGTAGAGACAGTGTTAATCACCACCTCCTCCTCCTCTAACTGGTATAGAGACAGTGTTAATCACCACCTCCTCCTCCTCTAACTGGTATAGAGACAGTGTTAATCACCACCTCCTCCTCTAACTGGTATAGAGACAGTGTTAATCACCACCTCCTCCTCCTCTAACTGGTATAGAGACAGTGTTAATCACCTCCTCCCTCTAACTGGTATAGAGACAGTGTTAATCCTCCTCCTCTAACTGGTATAGAGACAGTGTTAATCACCACCTCCTCCTCTAACTGGTATAGAGACAGTGTTAATCACCACCTCCTCCTCTAACTGGTATAGAGACAGTGTTAATCACCACCTCCTCCTCTAACTGGTATAGAGACAGTGTTAATCACCTCCTCCTCTAACTGGTATAGAGACAGTGTTAATCACCTCCTCCTCTAACTGGTATAGAGACAGTGTAATACCTCCTCCTCTAACTGGTATCACCACCTCCTCCTCTAACTGGTATAGAGACAGTGTTAATCACCACCTCCTCTAACTGGTATAGAGACAGTGTTAATCACCACCTCCTCCTCCTCTAACTGGTGTAGATACAGTGTTAATCACCACCTCCTCCTCCTCTAACTGGTATAGAGACCGTGTTAATCATCACCTCCTCCTCCTCCTCCTCTAACTGGTATAGAGACAGTGTTAATCACCACCTCCTCCTCCTCTAACTGGTGTAGATACAGTGTTAATCACCACCTCCTCCTCCTCTAACTGGTATAGAGACCGTGTTAATCATCACCTCCTCCTCCTCCTCCTCTAACTGGTATAGAGACAGTGTTAATCACCACCTCCTCCTCCTCTAACTGGTATAGAGACAGTGTTAATCACCACCTCCTCCTCCTCTAACTGGTATAGAGACAGTGTTAATCATCACCACCTCCTCCTCTAACTGGTGTAGAGACAGTGTTAATCACCACCTCCTCCTCCTCTAACTGGTATAGAGACAGTGTTAATCACCTCCTACTCCTCCTCTAACTGGTGTAGAGACAGTGTTAATCACCTCCTACTCCTCCTCTAACTGGTATAGAGACGGTGTTAACCACCTCCTACTCCTCCTCTAACTGGTGTAGAGACAGTGTTAATCACCTCCTCCTCTAACTGGTATAGATACAGTGTTAATCATCACCACCTCCTCCTCTAACTGGTATAGAGACAGTGTTAATCACCTCCTCCTCTAACTGGTATAGAGACAGTGTTAATCACCACCTCCTCCTCCTCTAACTGGTGTAGATACAGTGTTAATCACCACCTCCTCCTCCTCTAACTGGTGTAGAGACAGTGTTAATCACCACCACCTCCTCCTCTAACTGGTGTAGAGACAGTGTTAATCACCACCTCCTCCTCTAACTGGTATAGAGACAGTGTTAATCACCACCTCCTCCTATAACTGGTATAGAGACCGTGTTAATCATCACCTCCTCCTCCTCTAACTGGTATAGAGACGGTGTTAATCACCTCCTCCTCTAACTGGTATAGAGACAGTGTTAATCACCTCCTCCTCTATCTGGTATAGAGACAGTGTTAATCACCTCCTCCTCTATCTGGTATAGAGACAGTGTTAATCACCTCCTCCTCTAACTGGTATAGAGACAGTGTTAATCACCTCCTCCTCTATCTGGTATAGAGACAGTGTTAATCACCTCCTCCTCTAACTGGTATAGAGACAGTGTTAATCACCTCCTCCTCTAACTGGTGTAGAGACAGTGTTAATCATCACCACCTCCTCCTGTAACTGGTATAGAGACAGTGTTAATCACCTCCTACTCCTCCTCTAACTGGTGTAGAGACAGTGTTAATCATCACCACCTCCTCCTGTAACTGGTATAGAGACCGTGTTAATCACCACCTCCTCCTCTAACTGGTGTAGAGACAGATGTTATCCTCCCTAACCATGATTGACCATGCTGACGGTTGGCCATTTGTTGACATGGGAGTTCTTAAAGAGATGGTTGGGGATAAGGCTTAAAAGGGTGTGAACGATGCTGAATTGGGACATAAATACATTTGCTAAAATGTATAAAAAACTTTTTTCGCTTTGTCATTATGGAATGTCCTTGAGTGGCCCAGCCAGAGCTCCTTGAGTGGCCCAGCTTGAGCTCCTTGAGTGGCCCAGCCAGAGCTCCTTGAGTGGCCCAGCCAGAGCTCCTTGAGTGGCCCAGCCAGAGCTCCTTGAGTGGCCCAGCCAGAGCTCCTTGAGTGGCCCAGCCAGAGCTCCTTGAGTGGCCCAGCCAGAGCTCCTTGAGTGGCCCAGCCAGAGCTCCTTGAGTGGCCCAGCCAGAGCTCCTTGAGTGGCCCAGCCAGAGCTCCTTGAGTGGCCCAGCCAGAGCTCCTTGAGTGGCCCAGCCAGAGCTCCTTGAGTGGCCCAGCCAGAGACCTGAAAATAGCTGGGCAGCAATGCTCCCCTTCCAACCTGACATAACTTGCGAGGATCTGCAGAGAAGAATGGGAGAAACTCCCCATATACCTGTGTGCTAAGCTTGTAGCGTCATACCCAAGAAGGCTAGAGGCTGTAATCTCTACCAAAGGTGCTTTAACAAATTACTGAGTAAAGGGTCTGAATACTTATTTAAATGTTATATTTCAGTTTTAAAAAATGATATATGTTGTCTTTTGGATTAATAAAGGAGTATTGTTTATACATTAGATCGGTGAAACAAATTCGGCTTCCCAGACCTGGATCCATTGTTTGGACTATATGAAGCAGCTCCATTCATCCCGGTCGCTCTACCAAAAAGATGCCGCCGAAGGAGAGGACACCCTGTAGAGTCCATGCAGTAGGTGCCAGGTGAACCAGTTTGTGTCAAGAACTGCTGGGTTTTTCATGCTCAAAAGTTTCCCATTTATTTTTTATTTTATTTAACCTTTATTTAACTGGTCAGTTAAAAACAAATTCTTAATTACAATGTCAGCCAAAGGCAAAATGTCTCCTGTGTGGACCGGGGCTGGATTTAAAATAAAAATATAGGACAAAACACACATCATGACAAGAGAGACACCGCAACACTACATAAAAAGAGACCTAAAAGACAACAACATAGCATGGCAGCAACACATGACAACAACATGGTAGCGACACAACATAGCAGCAGCACAACATGGTAGCAGCACAAAACATGGTATTAACAATATTGGACACAGCACAAAGGCAAGAAGGTTTGAAGAATGGTGCACCCACCATAGGACATCCAGCCAATTGGACACAACTGTGGGAAGCATTGGAGTCAACATGGGCCAGTATCCCTGTGGAAGCATTGGAGTCAACATGGGCCAGTATCCCTGTGGAAGCATTGGAGTCAACATGGGCCAGTATCCCTGTGGGAAGCATTGGAGTCAACATGGGCCAGTATCCCTGTGGAAGCATTGGAGTCAACATGGGCCAGTATCCCTGTGGAAGCATTGGAGTCAACATGGGCCAGTTTCCCTGTGGAAGCATTGGAGTCAACATGGGCCAGTATCCCTGTGGAAGCATTGGAGTCAACATGGGCCAGTATCCCTGTGGAAGCATTGGAGTCAACATGGGCCAGTATCCCTGTGGAAGCATTGGAGTCAACATGGGCCAGTATCCCTGTGGAAGCATTGGAGTCAACATGGGCCAGTATCCCTGTGGAAGCATTGGAGTCAACATGGGCCAGTATCCCTGTGGAAGCATTGGAGTCAACATGGGCCAGTATCCCTGTGGAAGCATTGGAGTCAACATGGGCCAGTATCCCTGTGGAAGCATTGGAGTCAACATGGGCCAGTATCCCTGTGGAAGCATTGGAGTCAACATGGGCCAGTATCCCTATGGAAGCATTGGAGTCAACATGGGCCAGTATCCCTGTGGAAGCATTGGAGTCAACATGGGCCAGTATCCCTGTGGAATGCTTTCGACACCCTGTAGAGTCCATGACCCGACGAATTGAGGCTGTTCTGAGGGAGAAAGTATGTACACTCATTGTACATATATATATATGGGTGATAAGGGGGAAACCTTGCAAAATTATTTTTTGTTGCATTACAAAAAAATAACATTGATTTGGACACAAAATAGTCCAAATTGGTGAAGTGAAATAAAAAATGTTTATTTATTTTAAAGAATTCAAAAAAATACAAAACCTGAAAAGTGGTGTGTTCATATGTATTCACCCCCTTTGCTATGAAGCCCCTACATAACATCTGGTGCAACCAATTACCTTCAGAAGTCACATAATTCGTTAAATAAAGTCCACCTGTGTACAATCTAAGTGTCACATGATCTCAGTATATAAACACCTGTTCTGAAAGGCCCCAGAGTCTGCAACACCACTAAGCAAGGGGCACCACCAAGCAAGCAGCACCATGAAGATCAAGGAGCTCCCAAACAGGTCAGGGACAAAGTTGTGAAGAAGTACAGATCAGGGTTGAGTTATAAACAATATATCGGAATGGCTTAGTCAAAGCCCAGACCTCAATCCAATTGAGAATCTGTGGTAGGACTTGAAGATTGCTGTACACCAGCGGAACCCACCCAACTTGAAGGAGCTGGAGCAGTATTGCCTTGAAGAATGGGCAGAAATCCCACTGGCTAGATGTGCCAAGCTTATAGAGACAAACCCCAAGAGACTTGCGGCTGTAATTGCTGCAAAAGGTGGCTCGACAAAGTATTGACTTTGGGGGGGTGAATAATTATGCACACTCAAGTATTATTCTTTTTTTTGTCTTATTTCTTGTTTGTTTCACAATAAAATATCTTTTGCATCTTCAAAGTGGTAGGCATGTTGTGTAAATCAAATTATACAAACCCCCCCAAAAATCCATTTTAATTCAATTTTTATTCCAGGTTGTAAATACGCAAAATGTCAAAGGGATTTATACTTTCGCAAGCCACTATATATGGCACAGTACTATATATGGCACAGTACTATATATGGCACAGTACTATATATGGCACAGTACTATATATGGCACAGTACTATATATGGCACAGTACTATATATGGCATAGTACTATATATGGCACAGTACTATATATGGCACAGTACTATATATGGCACAGTACTATATATGGCACAGTACTATATATCTCACAGTACTATAAGGGGAAATAGAATAAAGCCACTATATATGGCACAGTACTATAAGGGGAAATAGAATAAAG
Source organism: Oncorhynchus gorbuscha (assembly GCF_021184085.1). NCBI lineage: Eukaryota > Metazoa > Chordata > Actinopteri > Salmoniformes > Salmonidae > Oncorhynchus > Oncorhynchus gorbuscha. The sequence goes on along the minus strand of NC_060187.1, from coordinate 2,015,821 downwards.
ATGCTCTTCCCCTCTGCTCCTCTCTGCTCCTCTCTTCATAATGGATGAATATGGTGCCTCTAGTTTTTGGGGAAGCTATTTACCTCCTGTCCCTGCAGTGGTGAAGTGGAAAGATACCTTGCACCAGAGGCTAACAAGAGGGCTAAATCCTTGTGGGCTAATCCTAGGGGACTAATCCTTTAGGACACACAATTGTCAAGAGTGTTGAATATGAAAACAAGTCCCAGTCCTCAGGGTGGCTCTCTGCTCTGCCCCTTCAGGAGATAATGTAGGGAGACTGGCAGCGTGCTCCGTCCAGTAACGGGAGACTGGCAGTGTGCTCTGTCCAGTAGCGAGAGACTGGCAGCTTGCTCTGTCCAGTAGCGAGAGACTGGCAGCTTGCTCTGTCCAGTGGCGGGAGACTGGCAGTGTGCTCTGTCCAGTAGCGAGAGACTGGCAGCTTGCTCTGTCCAGTGGCGGGAGACTGGCAGCTTGCTCTGTCCAGTGGCGGGAGACTGGCAGTGTGCTCTGTCCAGTAGCGAGAGACTGGCAGCTTGCTCTGTCCAGTGGCGGGAGACTGGCAGTGTGCTCTGTCCAGTGACGGGAGACTGGCAGCGCGCTCCATCTAGTAGCGGGAGACTGGCAGCGTGCTCCGTCCAGTAGCGAGAGACTGGCAGCATGCTCCGTCCAGTAGCGAGAGACTGGCAGCGCGCTCCATCCAGTAGCGGGAGATTGGCAGCGCACTCCGTCCAGTAGCGTGCTCCGTCCAGTAGCGGGAGACTGGCAGCGCACTCCGTCCAGTAGCGTGCTCCGTCTAGTAGCGGGAGACTGGCAGTGCGTTCCGTCCAGTGACGGGAGACTGGCAGCTTGCTCCGTCCAGTGACGGGAGACTGGCAGCGCACTCCGTCCAGTAGCGTGCTCCGCCCAGTAGCGGGAGACTGGCAGCGCGTTCCGTCCAGTACCGGGAGACTGGCAGCGCGCTCTATCCAGTAGCGGGAGACTGGCAGCGTGCTCTACTCTGTCCAGTAGCGGGAGACTGGCAGCGTGCTCCGTCCAGTAGCGGGAGACTGGCAGCGCGCTCCATCCAGTAGCGGGAGACTGGCAGCATGCTCTACTCAGTCCAGTAGCGGGAGACTGGCACCGTGCTCTACTCTGTCCAGTAGCGGGAGACTGGCACCGTGCTCTACTCTGTCCAGTAGCGGGAGACTGGCACCGTGCTCTACTCTGTCCAGTGACGGGAGACTGGCAGCATGCTCCATCCAGTAGCGAGAGACTGGCACCGTGCTCTACTCTGTCCAGTAGCGGGAGACTGGCACCGTGCTCTACTCTGTCCAGTGACGGGAGACTGGCAGAGGGCTCCATCCAGTAGCGGGAGACTGGCACCGTGCTCTACTCCATCCAGTGACGGGAGACAGGCACCGTGCTCTACTCTGTCCAGTAGCGGGAGACTGGCAGAGGGCTCCATCCAGTAGCGGGAGACTGGCACCGTGCTCTACTCTGTCCAGTAGCGGGAGACTGGCACCGTGCTCTACTCTGTCCAGTAGGGGGAGACTGGCAACGTGCTCTACTCCATCCAGTAGCGGGAGACTGGCAGAGGGCTTTACTCCATCCAGTAGCGGGAGACTGGCAGAGGGCTCCATCCAGTAGCGGGAGACTGGCACCGTGCTCTACTCTGTCCAGTGACGAGAGACTGGCAGAGGGCTCTACTCCGTCCAGTGACGGGAGACTGGCAGAGGGCTCCATCCAGTAGCGGGAGACTGGCACCGTGCTCTACTCTGTCCAGTGACGGGAGACTGGCAGAGGGCTCCATCCAGTAGCGGGAGACTGGCACCGTGCTCTACTCTGTCCAGTGACGGGAGACTGGCACCGTGCTCTACTCTGTCCAGTGACGGGAGACTGGCACCGTGCTCTACTCTGTCCAGTGACGGGAGACTGGCACCGTGCTCTACTCTGTCCAGTGACGGGAGACTGGCAGAGGGCTCCATCTAGTAGCGGGAGACTGGCACCGTGCTCTACTCTGTACAGTGACGGGAGACTGGCACCGTGCTCTACTCTGTCCAGTAGCGGGAGACTGGCACCGTGCTCTACTCCATCCAGTAGCGGGAGACTGGCACCGTGCTCTACTCTGTCCAGTGACGGGAGACTGGCACCGTGCTCTACTCTGTCCAGTGACGGGAGACTGGCACCGTGCTCTACTCTGTCCAGTAGCGGGAGACTGGCACCGTGCTCTACTCCGTCCAGTAGCGGGAGACTGGCACCGTGCTCTACTCTGTCCAGTAGCGGGAGACTGGCACCGTGCTCTACTCCATCCAGTAGCGGGAGACTGGCAGAGGGCTCTACTCCGTCCAGTGACGGGAGACTGGCAGAGGGCTCCATCCAGTAGCGGGAGACTGGCACCGTGCTCTACTCTGTCCAGTGACGGGAGACTGGCACTGTGCTCTACTCTGTCCAGTAGCGGGAGACTGGCAGAGGGCTCCATCCAGTAGCGGGAGACTGGCACCGTGCTCTACTCCGTCCAGCGTACTTTAAAAAAAATATATTTTTGTAACATTTACTTAACCAGGCAAGTCAGTTAAGAAGAAATTCTTATTTTCAATGACGGCCTAGGAACAGTGTTCAGGGGCAGAATGACAGATTTGTACCTTGTCAGCTCGGGGGTTTGAACTTGCAACCTTCCGGTTACTAGTCCAACGCTCTAACCACTAGGCTACCCTGCCGGCCCAGCATAGGTGACGAGGGTACAGTCTGCAGTTTGTTGTGCGTCCTCCTTTGCATCCCAGAGGTCCTAGCGCCTGTCTTGAGAGAGATTTCCTCCCTCCTTCAAAAGCAGGCTATTCGGTTGGTCCCCGAGTCAGAAGAACAAAAGCGGTTGGTACAGCCGGTACTTCTTAGTTGCCAAGAGCGATAGAATGTTGCATCCCATCCTGGAATTACGTGTATTAAAGAAGCACCTCAATTTTGCAAGTTCAAAATGCTCACACTTTGCCGGCTATTGCAGACGGTGTGACCCAGCGATTGGTTCACGTCCATAGATCTGAAGGATGCCTTTTTTCATGTGCTATACCGTACATCGTCACACATACTTTTTCTATGGTGTTGGAGGAAGTTTTGGCACCGGAGCGGAGCCAGCGGATCAGAGTATTTGCCTTTCTGGACGATAGGCTGGTCGTAGCAGAGTCAAGGGAACATGTGGAGCTCCACACTGCTAAGCTGGTTTCCAAATTTTCTGGGGTTCATAGTGAATCACAAGAAAAGTTATTTGACTTGCCTTTGACTTGACTGCGTAGTCAGTTTCTGGGTCTCGTTCTGGATCATGTATTTTTGTCCCAACAGAGGAAGGTCGCATTCCGGCTCTTTCTGTCACGGTTTCAGCTGAAACATTTGGTGCCTTTTAGCTTATGCCTGCAATTATTGGAGAGACCCGTGACTGCTGTTGCAGGGGGTTCTCATGGGCCAGGTAGTGTCCGCAGGGTGATCATGACAGACTCCTCCTTAATGGGATGTGGAGCACTGTGTGTGGGCTGCTTGGAAAGAGAGATTTGGTCAACAGCTCAAAGTATGCTGCTTATCAATGACCTAGAGCTACTGACTGTTTTGATGGCACTGAGGCATTTCCTTCTGATGTTGTAGGGCCAGCATGAGCTACTGACTGTTTTGATGGCACTGAGGCATTTCCTTCTGATGTTGTAGGGCCAGCATGAGCTACTGACTGTTTTGATGGCACTGAGGCATTTCCTTCTGATGTTGTAGGGCCAGCATGAGCTACTGACTGTTTTGATGGCACTGAGGCATTTCCTTCTGATGTTGTAGGGCCAGCATGAGCTACTGACTGTTTTGATGGCACTGAGGCATTTCCTTCTGATGTTGTAGGGCCAGCATGAGCTACTGACTGTTTTGATGGCACTGAGGCATTTCCTTCTGATGTTGTAGGGCCAGCATGAGCTACAGACTGTTTTGATGGCACTGAGGCATTTCCTTCTGATGTTGTAGGGCCAGCATGAGCTACAGACTGTTTTGATGGCAATGAGGCATTTCCTTCTGATGTTGTAGGGCCAGCATGAGCTACTGACTGTTTTGATGGCACTGAGGCATTTCCTTCTGATGTTGTAGGGCCAGCATGAGCTACTGACTGTTTTGATGGCACTGAGGCATTTCCTTCTGATGTTGTAGGGCCAGCATGAGCTACTGACTGTTTTGATGGCACTGAGGCATTTCCTTCTGATGTTGTAGGGCCAGCATGAGCTACTGACTGTTTTGATGGCACTGAGGCATTTCCTTCTGATGTTGTAGGGCCAGCAAGTGTTGGTAAGGGTCTGTTGTTGATGCTGGTTCCAGGAGATCATCCCCCTGTTGGGTGGGGACACATGGCGGATATCCTGTTTCCTGTCTTCTGTTGCGAATATGTATCCTGTCTTCTGTTGTAGATGAGTATCCTCTGTCCTGTCTCTTGTTGTAGATGCGTATCCTGTTTCCTGTCTTCTGCTGTAGATGTGTATCCTGTTTCCTGTCTTCTGTTGTAGATGCGTATCCTGTTTCCTGTCTTCTGTTGTAGATGACTATCCTGTGTCCTGTCTCCTGTTGTAGATGAGTATACTGTGTCCTGTCTCCTGTTGTAGATGAGTATCCTGTGTCCTGTCTCTTGTTGGAGATGTGTATCCTGTTTCCTGTCTCCTGTTGTAGATGCGTATCCTGTTTCCTGTCTCTTGTTGGAAATGCGTATCCTGTTTCCTGTCTCCTGTTGTAGATGCGTATCCTGTTTCCTGTTTCCTTTTGTAGATGCGTATCCTGTGTCTGAGGTGGTGTATTCGTGGACCCAGGGAGCAGCCAAGTCAGTGGTGGTGGCAGAGGAGGGGTCACGACTCAACCAGTATCATCTGATAGGACAGACCGCTGGCACTGAGGACATCTATACTAGCAGAGGTACACACACACAAAATCACACATAGTATCACGACTCAGGATGTGACCCAGATGCAGACACGGGAGGCGGATAGTACAGTTCTCAGATGATTTATTAGAAACACGGGGCAAAAGGCAGGTCGAGGGCAGGCAGAGGATCGTGATCAGGTCAGAATCAGGCAGGCAGGCACAGAACGGCAGATAGGCTCGGGGTCAGGGCAGGCAGAATGGTCCGAACCCGGGAAAACCTAGGAAACAGAACTAGTGAAACGGGAAGGCAGGAAAGAACGCTGTCAAGACCTGACAAGACAAGAAGAACTGGCAACAGACAAACAGAGAACGCAGGTATAAATACACTGGGGATAATGGAGAAGATGGGCGACACCTGGAGGGGGGGGTTGGAGACAAGCACAAAGACAGGTGAAACAGATCAGGGTGTGACACAGGCTGCAGCTCAGACAGCAAGTTGTCATTCTAATCTCTTATTACTCACCTATTCATCCTCCTACCAATCACCCATTCACTGCCATACCGATCCTAACAACTACTGTCACGGACATACCGATCCTAACAACTACTGTCACGGACATACCGATCCTAACAACTACTGTCACGGACATACCGATCCTATTAACTCCTGTCATGGACATACCGATCCTAACAACTACTGTCACGGACATACCGATCCTATTAACTCCTGTCATGGACATACCGATCCTAACAACTACTGTCACGGACATACCGATCCTATTAACTCCTGTCATGGACATACCGATCCTAACAACTACTGTCACGGACATACCGATCCTATTAACTCCTGTCATGGACATACCGATCCTATTAACTCCTGTCATGGACATACCGATCCTAACAACTACTGTCACGGACATACCGATCCTAACAACTACTGTCATGGACATACCGATCCTATTAACTCCTGTCACGGACATACCGATCCTAACAACTACTGTCACGGACATACCGATCCTAACAACTACTGTCATGGACATACCGATCCTATTAACTCCTGTCACGGACATACCGATCCTAACAACTACTGTCACGGACATACCGATCCTAACAACTACTGTCATGGACATACCGATCCTATTAACTACTGTCACGGACATACCGATCCTAACAACTACTGTCACGGACATACCGATCCTAACAACTACTGTCACGGACATACCGATCCTAACAACTACTGTCACGGACATACCGATCCTATTAACTCCTGTCATGGACATACCGATCCTAACAACTACTGTCACGGACATACCGATCCTATTAACTCCTGTCATGGACATACCGATCCTAACAACTACTGTCACGGACATACCGATCCTATTAACTCCTGTCATGGACATACCGATCCTAACAACTACTGTCACGGACATACCGATCCTAACAACTACTGTCATGGACATACCGATCCTATTAACTCCTGTCACGGACATACCGATCCTAACAACTACTGTCACGGACATACCGATCCTAACAACTACTGTCATGGACATACCGATCCTATTAACTCCTGTCACGGACATACCGATCCTAACAACTACTGTCATGGACATACCGATCCTATTAACTCCTGTCACGGACATACCGATCCTAACAACTACTGTCACGGACATACCGATCCTAACAACTACTGTCATGGACATACCGATCCTAACAACTACTGTCACGGACATACCGATCCTAACAACTACTGTCACGGACATACCGATCCTATTAACTCCTGTCATGGACATACCGATCCTAACAACTACTGTCACGGACATACCGATCCTAACAACTACTGTCATGGACATACCGATCCTAACAACTACTGTCACGGACATACCGATCCTAACAACTACTGTCATGGACATACCGATCCTAACAACTACTGTCATGGACATACCGATCCTAACAACTACTGTCACGGACATACCGATCCTAACAACTACTGTCACGGACATACCGATCCTATTAACTCCTGTCACGGACATACCGATCCTATTAACTCCTGTCACGGACATACCAATCCTAACAACTACTGTTACGGACATACCGATCCTAACAACTACTGTCACGGACATACCGATCCTATTAACTCCTGTCATGGACATACCGATCCTAACAACTACTGTCACGGACATACCGATCCTAACAACTACTGTCATGGACATACCGATCCTAACAACTACTGTCATGGACATACCGATCCTAACAACTACTGTCACGGACATACCGATCCTATTAACTCCTGTCATGGACATACCGATCCTAACAACTACTGTCACGGACATACCGATCCTAACAACTACTGTCATGGACATACCAATCCTATTAACTCCTGTCATGGACATACCGATCCTAACAACTACTGTCACGGACATACCGATCCTATTAACTCCTGTCATGGACATACCGATCCTAACAACTACTGTCACGGACATACCGATCCTAACAACTACTGTCATGGACATACCGATCCTAACAACTACTGTCACGGACATACCAATCCTAACAACTACTGTCATGGACATACCGATCCTAACAACTACTGTCACGGACATACCAATCCTAACAACTACTGTCACGGACATACCGATCCTAACAACTACTGTCATGGACATACCAATCCTAACAACTACTGTCACGGACATACCGATCCTAACAACTACTGTCACGGACATACCAATCCTAACAACTACTGTCACGGACATACCGATCCTAACAACTACTGTCACGGACATACCAATCCTAACAACTACTGTCACGGACATACCAATCCTAACAACTACTGTCATGGACATACCAATCCTAACAACTACTGTCATGGACATACCAATCCTAACAACTACTGTCACGGACATACCAATCCTAACAACTACTGTCATGGACATACCAATCCTAACAACTACTGTCACGGACATACCAATCCTAACAACTACTGTCACGGACATACCGATCCTAACAACTACTGTCATGGACATACCGATCCTAACAACTACTGTCATGGACATACCGATCCTATTAACTCCTGTCACGGACATACCGATCCTATTAACTCCTGTCACGGACATACCAATCCTAACAACTACTGTTACGGACATACCGATCCTAACAACTACTGTCACGGACATACCGATCCTATTAACTCCTGTCATGGACATACCGATCCTAACAACTACTGTCACGGACATACCGATCCTAACAACTACTGTCATGGACATACCGATCCTAACAACTACTGTCATTGACATACCGATCCTAACAACTACTGTCATGGACATACCGATCCTAACAACTACTGTCACGGACATACCGATCCTAACAACTACTGTCACGGACATACCGATCCTATTAACTCCTGTCATGGACATACCGATCCTAACAACTACTGTCACGGACATACCGATCCTATTAACTCCTGTCATGGACATACCGATCCTAACAACTACTGTCACGGACATACCGATCCTAACAACTACTGTCATGGACATACCGATCCTAACAACTACTGTCACGGACATACCGATCCTATTAACTCCTGTCATGGACATACCGATCCTAACAACTACTGTCACGGACATACCGATCCTAACAACTACTGTCATGGACATACCGATCCTAACAACTACTGTCACGGACATACCGATCCTATTAACTCCTGTCATGGACATACCGATCCTAACAACTACTGTCACGGACATACCGATCCTATTAACTCCTGTCATGGACATACCGATCCTAACAACTACTGTCACGGACATACCGATCCTAACAACTACTGTCATGGACATACCGATCCTAACAACTACTGTCACGGACATACCGATCCTAACAACTACTGTCACGGACATACCGATCCTATTAACTCCTGTCATGGACATACGATCCGATCCTAACAACTACTGTCACGGACATACCGATCCTATTAACTCCTGTCATGGACATACCGATCCTAACAACTACTGTCACGGACATACCGATCCTAACAACTACTGTCATGGACATACCGATCCTAACAACTACTGTCACGGACATACCGATCCTAACAACTACTGTCATGGACATACCGATCCTAACAACTACTGTCACGGACATCATGGACATACCGACCGATCCTAACAACTACTGTCATGGACATACCGATCCTAACAACTACTGTCACGGACATACCGATCCTAACAACTACTGTCACGGACATACCGATCCTAACAACTACTGTCACGGACATACCGATCCTATTAACTCCTGTCACGGACATACCGATCCTATTAACTCCTGTCACGGACATACCAATCCTAACAACTACTGTTACGGACATACCGATCCTAACAACTACTGTCACGGACATACCGATCCTATTAACTCCTGTCATGGACATACCGATCCTAACAACTACTGTCACGGACATACCGATCCTAACAACTACTGTCATGGACATACCGATCCTAACAACTACTGTCACGGACATACCGATCCTAACAACTACTGTCACGGACATACCGATCCTATTAACTCCTGTCATGGACATACCGATCCTAACAACTACTGTCACGGACATACCGATCCTAACAACTACTGTCACGGACATACCGATCCTATTAACTCCTGTCATGGACATACCAATCCTAACAACTACTGTCATGGACATACCGATCCTAACAACTACTGTCATGGTCATGGACATACCGATCCTAACAACTACTGTCACGGACATACCGACTAACAACTACTGTCACGGACATACCGATCCTAACAACTACTGTCACGGACATACCGATCCTATTAACTCCTGTCATGGACATACCGATCCTAACAACTACTGTCACGGACATACCGATCCTAACAACTACTGTCATGGACATACCGATCCTATTAACTCCTGTCACGGACATACCGATCCTAACAACTACTGTCACGGACATACCGATCCTAACAACTACTGTCATGGACATACCGATCCTATTAACTCCTGTCACGGACATACCGATCCTAACAACTACTGTCACGGACATACCGATCCTAACAACTACTGTCATGGACATACCGATCCTAACAACTCCTGTCACGGACATACCGATCCTAACAACAACTACTGTCACGGACATACCGATCCTAACAACTACTGTCATGGACATACCAATCCTAACAACTACTGTCATGGACATACCGATCCTAACAACTACTGTCACGGACATACCGATCCTAACAACTACTGTCACGGACATACCGATCCTAACAACTACTGTCACGGACATACCGATCCTATTAACTCCTGTCATGGACATACCGATCCTAACAACTACTGTCACGGACATACCGATCCTATTAACTCCTGTCATGGACATACCGATCCTAACAACTACTGTCATGGACATACCGATCCTATTAACTCCTGTCATGGACATACCGATCCTAACAACTACTGATCCTAACAACACTGTCATGGACATACCGATCCTAACAACTACTGTCATGGACATACGATCCTAACAACTACTGTCATGGACATACCGATCCTATTAACTCCTGTCACGGACATACCGATCCTAACAACTACTGTCACGGACATACCGATCCTAACAACTACTGTCATGGACATACCGATCCTATTAACTCCTGTCACGGACATACCGATCCTAACAACTACTGTCATGGACATACCGATCCTATTAACTCCTGTCACGGACATACCGATCCTAACAACTACTGTCACGGACATACCGATCCTAACAACTACTGTCACGGACATACCGATCCTAACAACTACTGTCACGGATATACCGATCCTAACAACTACTGTCACGGACATACCGATCCTAACAACTACTGTCACGGATATACCGATCCTAACAACTACTGTCACGGACATACCGATCCTAACAACTACTGTCATGGACATACCGATCCTAACAACTACTGTCACGGACATACCGATCCTAACAACTACTGTCATGGACATACCGATCCTAACAACTACTGTCACGGACATACCGATCCTAACAACTACTGTCATGGACATACCGATCCTAACAACTACTGTCACGGACATACCGATCCTAACAACTACTGTCACGGACATACCGATCCTAACAACTACTGTCATGGACATACCGATCCTATTAACTCCTGTCACGGACATACCAATCCTAACAACTACTGTCATGGACATACCGATCCTAACAACTACTGTCACGGACATACCGATCCTATTAACTCCTGTCATGGACATACCGATCCTAACAACTACTGTCACGGACATACCGATCCTAACAACTACTGTCATGGACATACCGATCCTATTAACTCCTGTCACGGACATACCGATCCTAACAACTACTGTCACGGACATACCGATCCTAACAACTACTGTCATGGACATACCGATCCTATTAACTCCTGTCACGGACATACCGATCCTAACAACTACTGTCATGGACATACCGATCCTATTAACTCCTGTCACGGACATACCGATCCTAACAACTACTGTCACGGATATACCGATCCTAACAACTACTGTCACGGACATACCGATCCTAACAACTACTGTCATGGACATACCGATCCTAACAACTACTGTCACGGACATACCGATCCTAACAACTACTGTCACGGATATACCGATCCTAACAACTACTGTCACGGACATACCGATCCTAACAACTACTGTCATGGACATACCGATCCTAACAACTACTGTCACGGACATACCGATCCTAACAACTACTGTCACGGAACTACCGACTAACAACTACTGTCACGGACATACCGATCCTAACAACTACTGTCATGGACATACCGATCCTAACAACTACTGTCATGGACATACCGATCCTATTAACTCCTGTCACGGACATACCGATCCTAACAACTACTGTCACGGACATACCGATCCTAACAACTACTGTCACGGACATACCGATCCTAACAACTACTGTCATGGACATACCGATCCTAACAACTACTGTCACGGACATACCGATCCTAACAACTACTGTCATGGACATACCGATCCTAACAACTACTGTCACGGACATACCGATCCTAACAACTACTGTCACGGACATACCGATCCTAACAACTACTGTCACGGACATACCGATCCTAACAACTACTGTCACGGACATACCGATCCTAACAACTACTGTCATGGACATACCGATCCTAACAACTACTGTCACGGACATACCGATCCTAACAACTACTGTCACGGACATACCGATCCTAACAACTACTGTCACGGACATACCGATCCTAACAACTACTGTCATGGACATACCGATCCTAACAACTACTGTCACGGACATACCGATCCTAACAACTACTGTCATGGACATACCGATCCTAACAACTACTGTCACGGACATACCGATCCTATTAACTCCTGTCACGGACATACCGATCCTAACAACTACTGTCACGGACATACCGATCCTAACAACTACTGTCACGGACATACCGATCCTAACAACTACTGTCATGGACATACCGATCCTAACAACTACTGTCACGGACATACCGATCCTAACAACTACTGTCACGGACATACCGATCCTATTAACTCCTGTCACGGACATACCGATCCTATTAACTCCTGTCACGGACATACCAATCCTAACAACTACTGTTACGGACATACCGATCCTAACAACTACTGTCACGGACATACCGATCCTAACAACTACTGTCACGGACATACCGATCCTAACAACTACTGTCATGGACATACCGATCCTAACAACTACTGTCACGGACATACCGATCCTAACAACTACTGTCACGGACATACCGATCCTAACAACTACTGTCACGGACATACCGATCCTATTAACTCCTGTCATGGACATACCGATCCTAACAACTACTGTCACGGACATACCGATCCTATTAACTCCTGTCATGGACATACCGATCCTAACAACTACTGTCACGGACATACCGATCCTATTAACTCCTGTCACGGACATACCGATCCTAACAACTACTGTCATGGACATACCGATCCTAACAACTACTGTCACGGCCATACCGATCCTATTAACTCCTGTCATGGACATACCGATCCTAACAACTACTGTCACGGCCATACCGATCCTAACAACTACTGTCACGGACATACCGATCCTAACAACTACTGTCACGGCCATACCGATCCTAACAACTACTGTCACGGACATACCGATCCTAACAACTACTGTCACGGACATACCGATCCTATTAACTCCTGTCACGGACATACCGATCCTATTAACTCCTGTCACGGACATACCGATCCTAACAACTACTGTCACGGACATACCGATCCTAACAACTACTGTCACGGACATACCGATCCTAACAACTACTGTCACGGACATACCGATCCTATTAACTCCTGTCATGGACATACCGATCCTAACAACTACTGTCACGGACATACCGATCCTATTAACTCCTGTCACGGACATACCGATCCTAACAACTACTGTCACGGACATACCGATCCTAACAACTACTGTCACGGACATACCGATCCTAACAACTACTGTCACGGACATACCGATCCTACGGACATAACTAACAACTACTGTCATGGACATACCGATCCTAACAACTACTGTCACGGACATACCGATCCTAACAACTACTGTCACGGACATACCGATCCTAACAACTACTGTCACGGACATACCGATCCTAACAACTACTGTCACGGACATACCGATCCTAACAACTACTGTCACGGACATACCGATCCTAACAACTACTGTCACGGACATACCGATCCTAACAACTACTGTCACGGACATACCGATCCTAACAACTACTGTCACGGACATACCGATCCTAACAACTACTGTCACGGACATACCGATCCTAACAACTACTGTCACGGACATACCGATCCTAACAACTACTGTCACGGACATACCGATCCTAACAACTACTGTCACGGACATACCGATCCTAACAACTACTGTCACGGACATACCGATCCTAACAACTACTGTCACGGACATACCGATCCTATTAACTCCTGTCACGGACATACCAATCATGGATGCATCACTTTGATGTGGAACTTTACATTAGGTCCGTAACTTTTAACTTTAAGTCTGCCATGCATGGTGCCTTTTTAAACACAATCATCTAGAAAGCCCATACAGAGTTCATATCTCCTACCATAGAATACTGTATGCTGCCGCTGCAGGTGAGGATGTGGTTGTCTCTGACTTCAGGTTATTAAGAAGAACATATCTAGATTGAGACACAAGCTGTCAGATACATGTCACAAATATCTGCTTGAAACCCTCTTTACTGAGTCAAGAATAGCTCAGCGAAGTGCTCACAGCCGGAGCCGGCACTCATCAAGCCATGGACGCCAAAATGACAAGCAGAAGTGATCATAGAACATATTTTACAAATCCTAAAATTAAAAAAGGAACACAATTTAGACAGGAAATTATAAATTGTGTAAAATGTCAAAGACAGTCAGTGCTTCTTCTGTGTAAAGACAGACACTCCAACATCCAGACAGACACTCCAACATCCAGACAGACATTCCAACATCCGGACAGACACTCCGACATCTAGACAGACACTGCAACATCCAGACAGACACTTCAACATCCACACAGACACTCCAACATCCAGACAGACGCTCCAACATCCGGACAGACACTACAACATCCAGACAGACACTACAACATCCAGACAGACACTCCGACATCCAGACAGAGACTCCAACATCCAGACAGACACTCCAACATCCAGACAAACACTCCAACATCCAGACAGACACTCCAACATCCAGACGGACACTATAACATCCAGACAGACACTACAACATCCAGACAGACACTACAACATCCAGACAGACACTACAACATCCAGACAGACACTACAACATCCAGACAGAGACTCCAACATCCATACAGACACTATAACATCCGGACAGACACTCCAACATCCGGACAGACACTCCAACATCCGGACAGACACTCCAACATCCAGACAGACACTCCAACATCCGGACAGACACTATAACATCCAGACAGACACTCCAACATCCGGACAGACACTCCAACATCCGGACAGACACTACAACATCCAGACAGACACTCCAACATCCGGACAGACACTCCAACATCCGGACAGACACTACAACATCCATACAGACACTCCAACATCCAAACAGACACTACAACATCCAGACAGACACTACAACATCCAGACAAACACTACAACATCCAGACAGACACTCCGACATCCAGACAAACTGTTCTCCAATAAAGTAAACTCCTTAATATACTTCCTGCTCAGTGATGACAGTTACTTTGTTTCAAAATAACTATAACACTTAATTGCTGTCATTGTCATGAAAATGAGTGACAAAGAGTTGGCATGATAGCACAGACAGATTGGCCCTCGGGCTATATAAATGACAATGACATATTGTAGGACGGTAAATGACATGACAAATAGTGTAGTGGTACTCAACATATTGTAGTGGTACTCGCCATATTGTAGTGGTACTCACCAAAATAAAGTGGTACTAACCATACAGTGCTCACAATACTATAGTGGTACTCACCATACCGTAGTGGTACTCACCATACTATAGTGGTACTCACCATACTATAGTGGTACTCACCATACTGTAGTGGTACTCACCATACTGTAATGGTAATCACCATACTGTAGTGGTACTCACCATACTGTAATGGTACTCACCATACTGTAGTGGTACTCACCATACTGTAGTGGTACTCACCATACTATAGTGGTACTCACCATACCATAGTGGTGCTCACCATACTATAGTGGTACTCACCATACCGTAGTGGTACTCACCATACTGTAGTGGTACTCACCATACCGTAGTGGTACTCACCATACTGTAGTGGTACTCACCATACTGTAGTGGTACTCACCATACCGTAGTGGTACTCACCATACCGTAGTGGTACTCACCATCCCGTAATGGTACTCACCATACTGTAGTGGTATACTGTAATGGTACTCACCATACTGTAGTGGTACTCACCATACCGTAGTGGTACTCACCATACCGTAGTGGTACTCACCATCCTGTAATGGTACTCACCATACAGTGCTCTCCATACTGTAGTGGTACTCTCCATACTGTAGTGGTACTCACCATATTGTAGTGGTACTCACCATACCGTAGTGGTACTCACCATATCATAGTGGTACACACCATACCGTAGTGGTACTCACCATACCGTAGTGGTACTCACCATACCGTAGTGGTACTCACCATCCCGTAATGGTACTCACCATACCGTAGTGGTACTCACCATACTGTAATGGTACTCACCATACTGTAGTGGTACTCACCATACCGTAGTGGTACTCACCATACCGTAGTGGTACTCACCATACCATAGTGGTACTCACCATACCGTAGTGGTACTCACCATACAGTGCTCTCCATACTGTAGTGGTACTCTCCATATTGTAGTGGTACTCACCATATTGTAGTGGTACTCACCATACCGTAGTGGTTCTCACCATATCATAGTGGTACACACCATACCACAGTGGTACTCACCATACTATAGTGGTACTCACCATACTGTAGTGGTACTCTCCATACTGTAGTGGTACTCACCATATTGTAGTGGTACTCACCATACCGTAGTGGTTCTCACCATATCATAGTGGTACACACCATACCGTAGTGGTACTCACCATACCGTAGTGGTACTCACCATACTGTAGTGGTACTCACCATACCGTAGTGGTACTCACCATACTGTAGTGGTACTCACCATACTGTAGTGGTACTCACCATACCGTAATGGTACTCACCATACTGTAGTGGTATACTGTAATGGTACTCACCATACTGTAGTGGTACTCACCATACCGTAGTGGTACTCACCATACCGTAGTGGTACTCACCATCCCGTAATGGTACTCACAATACAGTGCTCTCCATATTGTAGTGGTACTCTCCATACTGTAGTGGTACTCACCATATTGTAGTGGTACTCACCATACCGTAGTGGTACTCACCATATCATAGTGGTACACACCATACCGTAGTGGTATACCGTAGTGGTACTCACCATACAGTGCTCTCCATACTAGTGGTACACACCATACCGTAGTGGTACTCACCATACCGTAGTGGTACTCACCATACCGTAGTGGTACTCACCATACTGGTAAGTGGTACTCACATATCATAGTGGTACACACCATGTAGTGGTACCGTAGTGGTACTCACCATCCCGTAATGGTACTCACCATACCGTAGTGGTACTCACCATATCATACCATAGTGGTACTCACCATACCGTAGTGGTACTCACCATACAGTGCTCTCCATACTGTAGTGGTACTCTCCATATTGTAGTGGTACTCACCATATTGTAGTGGTACTCACCATACCGTAGTGGTTCTCACCATATCATAGTGGTACACACCATACCACAGTGGTACTCACCATACTATAGTGGTACTCACCATACTGTAGTGGTACTCTCCATACTGTAGTGGTACTCACCATACTGTAGTGGTACTCACCATACCGTAGTGGTACTCACCATATCATAGTGGTACACACCATACCGTAGTGGTACTCACCATACTGTAGTGGTACTCACCATACCGTAGTGGTACTCACCATCCCGTAATGGTACTCACCATACCGTAGTGGTACTCACCATACTGTAATGGTACTCACCATACTGTAGTGGTACTCACCATACCGTAGTAGTACTCACCATACCGTAGTGGTACTCACCATACCTTAGTGGTACTCACCATAACGTAGTGGTACTCACCATACAGTGCTCTCCATATTGTAGTGGTACTCACCATACCGTAGTGGTACTCACCATATCATAGTGGTACACACCATACCACAGGGTACTAACCATACTATAGTGGTACTCACCATACTGCAGTGGTACTCACCATACTGCAGTAGTACTCACCATACCGTAGTGGTACTCACCATACCGTAGTGGTACTCACCATACCGTAGTGGTACTCACCTTACTGTAGTGGTGCTCACCATACCATAGTGGTACTCACCATACTGTAATGGTACTCACCATACCGTAGTGGTACTCACCATACCGTAGTGGTACTCACCATACTGTAGTGGTACTCACCATACTATAGTGGTACTCACCATATTGTAGTGGTACTCACCATACCATAGTGGTACTCACCATACCGTAGTGGTACTCACCATACAGTGCTCTCCATACTGTAGTGGTACTCTCCATATTGTAGTGGTACTCACCATATTGTAGTGGTACTCACCATACCGTAGTAGTTCTCACCATATCATAGTGGTACACACCATACCACAGTGGTACTCACCATACTATAGTGGTACTCACCATACTGTAGTGGTACTCTCCATACTGTAGTGGTACTCACCATATTGTAGTGGTACTCACCATATCATAGTGGTACACACCATACCATAGTGGTACTCACCATACCGTAGTGGTACTCACCATACCGTAGTGGTACTCACCATCCCGTAATGGTACTCACCATACCGTAGTGGTACTCACCATACTGTAATGGTACTCACCATACTGTAGTGGTACTCACCATACCGTAGTAGTACTCACCATACCGTAGTGGTACTCACCATACCTTAGTGGTACTCACCATAACGTAGTGGTACTCACCATACAGTGCTCTCCATACTGTAGTGGTACTCTCCATACTGTAGTGGTACTCACCATATTGTAGTGGTACTCACCATACCGTAGTGGTACTCACCATATCATAGTGGTACACACCATACCACAGGGTACTAACCATACTATAGTGGTACTCACCATACTGCAGTGGTACTCACCATACTGCAGTAGTACTCACCATACCGTAGTGGTACTCACCATACCGTAGTGGTACTCACCATACCGTAGTGGTACTCACCATACTGTAGTGGTGCTCACCATACCATAGTGGTACTCACCATACTGTAGTGGTACTCACCATACCGTAACTGTACTCACCATACTGTAATAGTCATCACCATACTGTAGTGGTACTCACTATACCGTAGTGGTACTCACCATACTGTAATGGTACTCACCGTACTGTAGTGGTACTCACCATACTGTAGTGGTACTCACCATACTGTAATGGTACTCACCATACTGTAGTGGTACTCACCATACTATAGTGGTACTCACCATACTGTAGTGGTACTCACCATACTGTAATGGTAATCACCATACAGTGCTCTCCATACTGTAGTGGTACTCTCCATACTGTAGTGGTACTCACCATACTGAAGTGGTACTCACCATACTATAGTGGTACTCACCATATTGTAGTGGTACTCACCATACCATAGTGGTACTCACCATACCGTAGTGGTACTCACCATACCGTAGTGGTACTCACCATACTATAGTGGTACTCACCATATTGTAGTGGTACTCACCATACCATAGTGGTACTCACCATACCGTAGTGGTACTCACCATACCGTAGTGGTACTCACCATACAGTGCTCTCCATACTGTAGTGGTACTCTCCATATTGTAGTGGTACTCACCATATTGTAGTGGTACTCACCATACCGTAGTAGTTCTCACCATATCATAGTGGTACACACCATACCACAGTGGTACTCACCATACTATAGTGGTACTCACCATACTGTAGTGGTACTCTCCATACTGTAGTGGTACTCACCATATTGTAGTGGTACTCACCATACCGTAGTGGTACTCACCATATCATAGTGGTACACACCATACCATAGTGGTACTCACCATACCGTGGTGGTACTCACCATACCGTAGTGGTACTCACCATCCCATAATGGTACTCACCATACCGTAGTGGTACTCACCATACTGTAATGGTACTCACCATACTGTAGTGGTACTCACCATACCGTAGTAGTACTCACCATACCGTAGTGGTACTCACCATACCTTAGTGGTACTCACCATAACGTAGTGGTACTCACCATACAGTGCTCTCCATACTGTAGTAGTACTCTCCATACTGTAGTGGTACTCACCATATTGTAGTGGTACTCACCATACCGTAGTGGTACTCACCATATCATAGTGGTACACACCATACCACAGGGTACTAACCATACTATAGTGGTACTCACCATACTGCAGTGGTACTCACCATACTGCAGTAGTACTCACCATACCGTAGTGGTACTCACCATACCGTAGTGGTACTCACCATACCGTAGTGGTACTCACCATACTGTAGTGGTGCTCACCATACCATAGTGGTACTCACCATACTGTAGTGGTACTCACCATACCGTAACTGTACTCACCATACTGTAATAGTCATCACCATACTGTAGTGGTACTCACTATACCGTAGTGGTACTCACCATACTGTAATGGTACTCACCATACTGTAATGGTACTCACCATACTGTAGTGGTACTCACCATACTATAGTGGTACTCACCATACTGTAGTGGTACTCACCATACTGTAATGGTAATCACCATACAGTGCTCTCCATACTGTAGTGGTACTCTCCATACTGTAGTGGTACTCACCATACTGAAGTGGTACTCACCATACTATAGTGGTACTCACCATATTGTAGTGGTACTCACCATACCATAGTGGTACTCACCATACCGTAGTGGTACTCACCATACCGTAGTGGTACTCACCATATTGTAATGGTACTCACCATACTGTAGTGGTACTCACCATACTGTAGTGGTACTCACCACACCGTAGTGGTACTCACCATACCGTAGTGGTACTCACCATACTGTAATGGTACTCACCATACTGTAATGGTACTCACCATACTGTAGTGGTACTCACCATACCGTAGTGGTACTCACCATACCGTAGTGGTACTCACCATACTGTAATGGTACTCATCATACTGTAGTGGTACTCACCATACCGTAGTGGTACTCACCATACTGTAGTGGTACTCACCATACCGTAGTGGTACTCACCATCCCGTAATGGTACTCACCATACCGTAGTGGTACTCACCATACTATAATGGTACTCACCATACTGTAGTGGTACTCACCATACCATAGTGGTACTCACCATACCGTAGTGGTACTCACCATACCATAGTGGTACTCACCATACCGTAGTGGTACTCACCATACAGTGCTCTCCATACTGTAGTGGTACTCTCCATACTGTAGTGGTACTCACCATACTGTAATGGTACTCACCATACCGTAGTGGTACTCACCATACCGTAGTGGTACTCACCATACCGTAGTGGTACTCACCATCCCGTAATGGTACTCACCATACCGTAGTGGTACTCACCATACTGTAGTGGTCATCACCATACTGTAGTGGTACTCACTATACCGTAGTGGTACTCACCATACTGTAATGGTACTCGCCGTACTGTAGTGGTACTCACCATACTGTAGTGGTACTCACCATACTGTAATGGTACTCACCGTACTGTAGTGGTACTCACCATACTATAGTGGTACTCACCATACTGTAGTGGTACTCACCATACTGTAATGGTACTCACCATACAGTGCTCTCCATACTGTAGTGGTACTCTCCATACTGTAGTGGTACTCACCATACTGAAGTGGTACTCACCATACTATAGTGGTACTCACCATATTGTAGTGGTACTCACCATACCGTAGTGGTACTCACCATACCGTAGTGGTACTCACCATACCGTAGTGGTACTCACCATACCATAGTGGTACTCACCATACAGTGCTCTCCATACTGTAGTGGTACTCTCCATACCGTAGTGGTACTCACCATACCGTAGTGGTACTCACCATACCATAGTGGTACTCACCATACAGTGCTCTCCATACTGTAGTGGTACTCTCCATACTGTAGTGGTACTCACCATACTGTAATGGTACTCACCATACCGTAGTGGTACTCACCATACCGTAGTGGTACTCACCATACCGTAGTGGTACTCACCATACCGTAATGGTACTCACCATACCGTAGTGGTACTCACCATACTGTAGTGGTACTCACCATACCGTAGTGGTACTCACCATACTGTAATGGTACTCACCATACTGTAGTGGTATTCACCATAACGTAGTGGTACTCACCATACCGTAGTGGTACTCACCATACTGTAATGGTACTCACCATACCATAGTGGTACTCACCATACCGTAGTGGTACTCACCATACTGTAATGGTACTCACCATACTGTAGTGGTACTCACCATAACATAGTGGTACTCACCATACCGTAGTGGTACTCACCATACCATAGTGGTACTCACCATACCGTAGTGGTACTCACCATCCCGTAATGGTACTCACCCTACTGTAGTGGTACTCACCATACCGTAGTGGTACTCACCATACCGTAGTGGTACTCACCATACCGTAGTGGTACTCACCATCCCGTAATGGTACTCACCATACCGTAGTGGTACTCACCATACTGTAATGGTACTCACCATACTGTAGTGGTACTCACCATACCATAGTGGTACTCACCATACCGTAGTGGTACTCACCATACCATAGTGGTACTCACCATACAGTGCTCTCCATACTGTAGTGGTACTCTCCATACTGTAGTGGTACTCACCATACTGTAATGGTACTCACCATACCGTAGTGGTACTCACCATACCGTAGTGGTACTCACCATACCGTAGTGGTACTCACCATACCGTAATGGTACTCACCATACCGTAGTGGTACTCACCATACTGTAGTGGTACTCACCATACCGTAGCTGTACTCACCATACTGTAATGGTACTCACCATACTGTAGTGGTACTCACCATAACATAGTGGTACTCACCATACCGTAGTGGTACTCACCATACCGTAGTGGTACTCACCATACCGTAGTGGTACTCACCATCCCGTAGTGGTACTCACCATACTGTAATGGTACTCACCATACTGTAGTGGTACTCACCATACCATAGTGGTACTCACCATACCGTAGTGGTACTCACCATACCATAGTGGTACTCACCATACAGTGCTCTCCATACTGTAGTGGTACTCTCCATACTGTAGTGGTACTCACCATACTGTAATGGTACTCACCATACCGTAGTGGTACTCACCATACCGTAGTGGTACTCACCATACCGTAGTGGTACTCACCATACCGTAATGGTACTCACCATACCGTAGTGGTACTCACCATACTGTAGTGGTACTCACCATACTGTAATGGTACTCACCATACTGTAATGGTACTCACCATACTGTAGTGGTACTCACCATAACATAGTGGTACTCACCATACCGTAGTGGTACTCACCATACCGTAGTGGTACTCACCATACCGTAGTGGTACTCACCATCCCGTAATGGTACTCACCCTACTGTAGTGGTACTCACCATACCGTAGTGGTACTCACCATACCGTAGTGGTACTCACCATACCATAGTGGTACTCACCATACAGTGCTCTCCATACTGTAGTGGTACTCTCCATACTGTAGTGGTACTCACCATACTGTAATGGTACTCACCATACCGTAGTGGTACTCACCATACCGTAGTGGTACTCACCATACCGTAGTGGTACTCACCATACCGTAGTGGTACTCACCATACCGTAGTGGTACTCACCATACCGTAATGGTACTCACCATACCGTAGTGGTACTCACCATACTGTAGTGGTACTCACCATACCGTAGCTGTACTCACCATACTGTAATGGTACTCACCATACTGTAGTGGTACTCACCATAACATAGTGGTACTCACCATACCGTAGTGGTACTCACCATACCGTAGTGGTACTCACCATACCGTAGTGGTACTCACCATCCCGTAATGGTACTCACCCTACTGTAGTGGTACTCACCATACCGTAGTGGTACTCACCATACCGTAGTGGTACTCACCATCCCGTAATGGTACTCACCATACCGTAGTGGTACTCACCATACTGTAATGGTACTCACCATCCCGTAATGGTACTCACCATACCGTAGTGGTACTCACCATACTGTAATGGTACTCACCATACTGTAGTGGTACTCACCATACCGTAGTGGTACTCACCATACCGTAGTGGTACTCACCATACCATAGTGGTACTCACCATACAGTGCTCTCCATACTGTAGTGGTACTCTCCATACTGTAGTGGTACTCACCATACTGTAATGGTACTCACCATACCGTAGTGGTACTCACCATACCGTAGTGGTACTCACCATACCGTAATGGTCATCACCATACTGTAGTGGTACTCACTATACCGTAGTGGTACTCACCATACTGTAATGGTACTCACCATACCGTAGTGGTACTCACCATACCGTAGTGGTACTCACCATACCGTAGCAGTACTCGTAAATGCATGAAATGAGCTTCAAAAATTGTGAGGGAGTGTCCCCTGCAAGGTTATTTCACTCCCATTTCATTTCAATGGTTCTTCTCGCTTTGAGTTCTGTTGGAGCTTGTCTCCCGGTGGGTAGCTTCTGTTCCTGTATTAGCATGTTCTCCTACACATACCACTTTGTTATGTCTTCTGTTGCTGCATTGCATGGTTCTAACCAAGCCCAGCCCTGCATTTTTTTTTTTACCTTTATTTAACTCTGCAAGTCAGTTAAGAACAAATTCTTATTTTCAATGACGGCCTGGGAACAGTGGGTTAACTGCCTGTTCAGGGGCAGAATGACCGATTTGTACCTTGTCAGCTTGGGGGTTTGAACTTGCAACCTTCCAGTTACTAGTCCAACGCTCTAACCACTAGGCTACCCTGCCGCCCCTGCATACCTGTAGATGGTGAGGAGTGACAGGTTGAAGGGGGGGGGGGCAGGGTTGATCTCTCGCTGTCATTGTCCTGGCTCATTTTGGGTCCACGTTAGAGGTACATTCACTTATGTTAAACATGGTGGTGAGGAGGGCCACCTCCATTCTAGTGAACTCATCCCTCATGGCAGCCATGGTGGGGAGGAGAACCTCCTCCAGTCTGGTGAACTCATCCCTCATGGCAGTCATGGTGGTGAGGAGGGCCACCTCCAGTCTGGTGAACTCATCCCTCATGGCAGCCATGGGGGTGAGGAGGACCCCCTTCAGTCTGGTGAACTCATCCCTCATGGCAGCCATGGTGGTGAGGAGGACCACCTCCAGTCTGGTGAACTCATCCCTCATGGCAGCCATGGTGGTGAGGAGGACCACCTCCAGTCTGAACTCATCCCTCATGACAGCCATGGTGGTGAGGAGGACCACCTCCAGTCTGAACTCATCCCTCATGACAGCCATGGTGGTGAGGAGGACCTCCCCCAGTCTGGTGAACTCATCCCTCATGGCAGCCATGGTGGTGAGGAGGACCACCTCCCCCTCCAGTCTGGTAACTCATCCCTCATGGCAGCCATGGTGGTGAGGAGGACCACCTCCCCCTCCAGTCTGGTGAACTCATCCCTCATGGCAGCCATGGTGGTGAGGAGGACCACCTCCCCCTCCAGTCTGGTGAACTCATCCCTCATGACAGCCATGGTGGTGAGGAGGGCCACCTCCAGTCTGGTGAACTCATCCCTCATGACAGCCATGGTGGTGAGGAGGACCACCTCCAGTCTGAACTCATCCCTCATGGCAGCCATGGTGGTGAGGAGGACCACCTCCAGTCTGGTGAACTCATCCCTCTTGACAGCCATGGTGGTGAGGAGGACCACCTCCAGTCTGAACTCATCCCTCATGGCAGCCATGGTGGTGAGGAGGACCACCTCCAGTCTGGTGAACTCATCCCTCATGACAGCCATGGTGGTGAGGAGGACCACCTCCCCCTCCAGTCTGGTGAACTCATCCCTCATGACAGCCATGGTGGTGAGGAGGACCACCTCCCCCTCCAGTCTGGTGAACTCATCCCTCATGACAGCCATGGTGGTGAGGAGGACCACCTCCCCCTCCAGTCTGGTGAACTCATCCCTCATGGCAGCCATGGTGGTGAGGAGGACCACCTCCAGTCTGGTGAACTCATCCCTCATGACAGCCATGGTGGTGAGGAGGACCACCTCCAGTCTGGTGAACTCATCCCTCATGGCAGCCATGGTGGTGAGGAGGGCCACCTCCAGTCTGGTGAACTCATCCCTCATGACAGCCATGCCTTTTTGGGTGGGAGGAGTAGGGGCGAGGGTTGTGCAGGATGTGCCTTTTTGGGTGGGAGGAGTAGGGGTGAGGGTG